>NC_085138.1:140017077-140317077 GCF_035046485.1 Aedes albopictus | reverse complement strand
CCTGGCATTTCATCGCGGCCGAAACAAATGGCTACAAAAGATACATATTATTAATGTGCAATTATTACTTACGGAAAATACTAACCTGCCTATCATCCCGCTGCTGGGAATGGTCCAAAACTTCTTCTAGTTTGGTTGTTTTACAGATCTTCACATTATTTTATTGAATGATTACTTTTGCCACCTTCACAACATAACAGTTAACACCAAACAATTTTGTTTTGACAACCCGCGCTTGGCAGTGGCTTTTACAGAAATTTGGTAAAAATTATAGCGCGCGATAAAAATTTTGAAGTTCACCGAAGTGTAACGTGAAAATTTCACAGAATTCGGCGATTCATTTGCCTTTACCGAATTTTCTGTGAAGTTTTGACAGTTGGAATGGAAAACATTGAATTTCACAGAAAGATCTGTGAAAGCGTATTTTACAGTTTACATTCGATGAAATCTTTCACAGAATTCTGCGATTTATTCTTAGTGTGTGATTGGGCTATAAGTCACGACTAGTGACTGTCAATGCAAAGGTTATGGTTTCAATTCTCGTTCGTTTAGGAAGTTTTTGTCATAAAATTTTCCACTCCAACCAGCGCATGAGACGAAGCACATGAGGCACATCTTGAGAAAAATGCGGCACACGACTTTGGGTCTCATAATGTACAGTGCTCCTGGGAGCTCGCTTGCAATGCGGCTCCCGTACATGGGACTACAGCACGTGTACATTAACTCTGCTTCTGGATGACTTACAGAAGAAACATCTGGAGAGTTTCCAGAAGCAACTCCTGGAGTATTCGTAAAATAAACTCATGGAGATTTCAGTAAAAGCTCTTGGAGGAATACGAGACCGACGTTCTAGAATGAACTCCTGGAAGAAATTCTGCAGGAATCCTAGGAGAAGCTACCGGAGAAATTATTGTACGAGTCCCAGAAGGATTTCCTAGAGGAATTTCAGATGAAACTCTTTGAAAAATCCCAAAAGGAACTCTTGATATAACCAGAAAACATTTGGAAGAATTCCAGAAAAAAAAATCTGCCTGGGGAAACTTCTGGAAGAATTACAGAAGAATCATATGGGTGAATCTCTTGGATGAATTTCAAGGGAACCTTTTGTTCAATGGGATCCACAATAAATTTCAATTCCAAGTGGAACTTTTTTTTTGTCTGTATTAACGAGATTTTTAACCCTAGGCTAGTTCATCTCGGGACCCACGTTTTACTTCCCTTCCGAAAGAAGAACCCACATGTTGCGAGTATGTCGGGAGTGGGATTCGATCCCAGGTCCTCGGCGTGATAGTCAAGTGCTCTAACCACCTCACCAGGTCCGCTCCACACCAAGTGGAACTCACGATGGAATCCCTATAGAATTTCCAGCCAGAAGGAATGACATCTGCTAGTAACATGAGTGGAACTCCAATGTTTTCCGTAGGATTTTCATCGAAATTACTATGAACATCATCACAAGCAAATTTGGGGCTTACTACATACTCAAAACTATGTAGGTACATGCTATAGTATGTTTGAAAGTTGAGTAGTTAATTCGATGATTTTATCCATATGGAAAATGTTCCACACCCGATATTTACTACCAAAAAATGATTGTAGCCTCTCATACTATGTGAATTCCAACCTTGTAAAACATTCATAATTGATATGTTATCTAATTTTTCTATTTTATTGGTTTTGAGCATGAGATGATGTTACGTTTGTAATTTGTTGAGAACATTTTGTTAGTTTGTGTTGTATGTATGTCATACTATGGTTTGTACATCTGTCCCTGATCATTAATATGTATTTGTAGGGCTCAGGTCATTTAGGGCAACGATTAAGTACAAAACAAACAAACCGTCCCCTAGCACGAACATCAAAATGTAGACGGTCTTATATTGTTGCCCGAATCAAGGTGCCCTTAGGATAACAAATTCTCAGATCAAACTCGGACTATGTTTGCAACGGACTCTGTGAACAAAAGGCAAACTGCCAGAAGAAAATACGATTAAAGGATTGACTGATGGACTAAGAACAATAGTAAGAAATCAAAGCTTGTTTTTCTCAGAGATGGCGCCACCAAATTAGAAGTAAAATCTTTTTTCTTGTATGGTCAAATCGCTGGCTTGCACTTGCTCCGCATCGCAGCAATTTGTGGCTTGGGGCAAAAAATTGCAAATTAGAAACAAAATCATTATCACTACGCGTTTCTTCTGGATTCATTGCAGTAACAGAGTATTGATTACATCACCATACAAATTTCAAGCTGTTTACTTCTTTTTTTCCTGACTGGCATTTTCCACCCGTGTTGCGCATGATGTTCCGAGTGGATAGGTGCCAGGCGGTGCCGCTGTATATGTGAAAAACACGTGAAACACGAGCGCCATCTACGATTGCATAGCGTAACCTTCGCCGTTACTTTACACTGTTATCACGTTTACCGCATTTATCAGAAAAGCGCCTCTACCGGCACTCTAGCAAAAACGCAGCTTATTGCTTCCCATTGTAGAACCTCGTAGTCCTGGGGATGTACTTTGGGTTCGTTCGCATATTACGCAACGCTAAGAGGGGTGGGAGGGGGTCTACCGCTGTGTTACGCTCCATACAAATAATCAAACATCCTCATACAAAAGTTATTTCCATTTTATCATTCATATCTAAGTGCTCAAATGTGGGGTTTGATCCGGAAAAAATAAGCATTTGTAGGGTTCTGAGTGTCCGCAATGTGCCACGATGCATTTGTAGTGTGCCGTAAAACTTTGTTACATTTGCGCCCAACGTAGGACTCGATTCGGACATATTAAGCATTTATAAGGGACCTGTGTATGTTTGTTATATCGAGACAAGTTGAGCATGAAATGAGAGAATTACCTAATAAATAAATCACATTACATTAGTTTTTACATATGCAAATACTAGTCATAGGTCCATGCCTTGATGGCAATAACTTATCATCTAGTAGGGTTACTATAATCAACATCCTGAAACGGATGTCATCGACATACAACTGGAGTGAAGTCAAAAATTTGGTGCTGTACGTGGTGCTGATTTGAATGGGCGGTTGATTAAGCTGAAAACATAGTGATTTTTTTTTCTGTTAGAGCAGGCGCGACATTCACATTTAATAGATTTCAACGTTGTTTCAAATGGGCTAAATATATTTTCGTACTTGTGCATCTTGTAAATTTACCAAAGAACACTAAACGCATTGAACAAATAGTGAAAATGATCATTTCTCAATCACGAATTTATTTTCGTACGATAAAGCTCGCTTTTGTAAACAAACCCGTGGCGCCCCACCGAAGGTGGCGGCTTCAAGATCTAATGCTTTCTTCAGGAAGTTGACTATGATACATACGGACAACTCCTCGCCGTTTCCCGAAAAAATGTTTTTAATAACATCAAGTTTAAAAAAAATATCAAGAACACAAGTTCATCTGATTTTTTTTTTGTGAAAATTAAACTTATTTACTTTATTCTCAGTAAAGTTTATAACTGTGGAAGTTTTCAAATAACACTAGCAGAAAACCAGGCCCTTTGCGTACCAGTTGGTATGTTACTTGTTACATAAAAAAGCGTCATAATAAAACTTCCTTAACTAGCCTGATGTGGCCTGATACTAGTTGCCGGACACTTTATTGATTTGTGGCAGTATTCTCAGCTGAATATTTTTTGTACATTCAATTAGTTAAATGCGACTCGAAACTATTTATCCACATATCAATTGTATAACTAAAAGCATGATGAAGCTCAAGCTCGTATCACTATGCGGAGGTGAAGTAAACCGTTGTTAATTATTCATTAGAGCACACTAATTTGGAACCGTTGACATCGTCACAAGCCAAACATCAACAAAAATAGACAACCTTGTGACTATTATTTCATATTCACTGCCCATAATGTTGAGCACGCAACCCTCCCAATGTTGAGAAGAAAACTTGGAATGTGTTTGAAAACCAAAACTGTCCATTAGAACGCTAATGGCAACGTCTGATAATGACGTTACGTTAAAATCCTCTTTTATTTTTTTGTTAATAAGAAGTCTTGGAATTCAAAAAGTCTTCAGTGTGATACTTCCATAAACCTCTCGCAAGTAGCTACTTACACTGCGTTCCGTAATTTATGTCCGGCGCGTGAGATTTATCCACCAATCAGACATGCTAATTATGAGCACGCGACCCCTAAGCAGACCGTGGTGGCCATAGTTGTACCGCAACATTTGTCGTACCATCCCCCATAAAGCCCTTCGGAGGGAGGGAACCTAATGAATGCCATTCGGTGTTGTTACTGACCATTGATCGACCACGTATGCAAAGCAGGAAATCAATTTTCGAAGCGTTGAGGTATGGACATTTTTATAATTCCAAATGGGGATCGATGGGAACGGCGCGTCAGAAATTGCATAACGGAATATTTATGGCACTCGATTGTTGCCGCCAGGCCATATTCAAAATCAGATTGTGTCGCGGACCAACAACGGGTGTGTGTAAGTCGTTTGGTCTGATAAAGCAAGTAATCTATATAGAGGGGCATTCGGTTGGTTTGATAAGACAAAGTCCAAAAAGTGTTCCTATATGGGCATTTAGAACGCACTTACTTGTCACTGTAGTCGAGGTTCAGCACGATGTAAATGCCTTTTCTCCATTCATTATGTCGCATATCGCCTCATATATCTAGTCACATAAAGTCAAGCTTATTTGGAATGGATATGCTGGTACCTAAATTTGGTTTTTCGTCGAAGTCTGAATAGTTGCTTCAGATTTTTTTTTTTTTAGTAGAAGTCTGAATAGTTGCTTCAGATTATAATTAATTTACTAGCGATCATGATACACCGTGCCAGAAAAAATATCAAGAATTCAATTGAACATTTGTTAAAATCAACTGACATTACTTTGAAAAGTGTCCGGTATCATAAATCGTATAAACACATATGAGTAACTGTCGCTGAAACCGTCCCACTATTTACACCTCGTCTTCAAAAATGTTGTGAGTGACGATTTTCTGAAAGTCCTTGCCAGAATATCCATCTGTCAAGTACTTCAAAAATGCCATTGATTTTGGATTCCTTTCGTCATTCCTGGTAGGCATTTCTCCAGAAACTCCAATAGAGGATTCCTCTAAGAATATCTTCTGAGGGGATTTCTCCAGGAATTCCTTGTGGAGGCTCTTTCAGAAACTCCATCTGTATATTGGTCATGAATACCATCTTGAATTCCTTCAACAATTCCACCCTGTGGATACCTCAAAAGACTTTCCTTCTGAGAATCAGAGATGGCATTCAGCATTGAAAATGTGCACAGTGCAGCTCATTTTTATAATCAAATCGCGCACACTTGCACTCAACAAGACGTCCTAGTTAATTCCTACAAGGAACACTTGGGGGATTTCTAGAAGGAACCCCTGCAAGAGTCCCAGAAAAAAATCTGATTGATTCTCATAAGGAACTTTTGGAGGATTTTCAGTAGGAACTAGCAAAAACTTCTGGGAGAATTCCATAAGAAACACCAGGAGGTGCCCAGAAGGAATTTGTAGATGATTTTCTAAAAACTCTTGAACGGTTTGAAGATGGTACTCCTGGAGGGTTTCCAGAAGGAGCCCCTGAAGAATTCCCAGAAACTCTTGGGACATGCGCAGAAACAAGTCCAGAAGAATTCCCAGAAGGAACTCCTAGAGACTTCCAGATACAACTTCTGGAGCATTTTCAGGATAAACTCTTGGAGGAAACGCAGTAAGAAATCATGGAAAAATGCCAAAAACGATTCTAGACAGAATCCATCAAGAGCTCTTGGAGGAATCCATTACTGTTCTCCCAGAAGAAACACCTGAACGAATCTTGACAAGAATACCAAAAAAAACCTACAGAAATTCTTGGACGAGTCCCAGAAAGTTTTTTCTGGCAGTATGAACCTCTTTGAAAAATCCCAGAAGAACTCCGGATAAATTGCCAGAAAACTTCTGGAGGAATCCCAGAAATTTTATGAAGGAATATCAGAAGGTATTTCTGAGGAAGTTTCAGAATATAATCTTGGAAGAATTCCCATTCGAATTTCTGACGAAAATGTCGGAGGAACTCCTGAAGAATTTCAAAAGGAACCTATGGGAGAATCTCAAAAGCAAGTCCCGAAAGAATATCAAGGAATATTTTAGTACCTCGCCAGGCTTCAGAAATGCTTGATAGGACGCGCCATGGAGAAAGTTCTCAGCATTCTAATTCTGCCATCTGCACTTTCTAAGATTATTGAAACACTGCGGGACGACCGGAACAGTTCATTCTTATCTTCTAGTAAAGATTCGGTACGCTTCGCCTCCGAACGTGAACAATTCAACACGGTTATTCACTTTATCAGGGAGATCAGAAACATGGTTAACTACATCAAAGCTGCAAATTTGCAGGATCATCTGTAGAGTCCAATGCTATTGTCAGAGCTTGTATTTAGGAAAGCTGTCCACAGTGGCGATTCTCTAACCTGAAATCTACCTGTTCAACAAGTACATTTTTTTAAATTTTATGAACAAATTAACTTGAAATTAGTAGAATGACAAGAACAGTTGTTTTCACTCATTTACATTTTGATTTCGATCGCGAATTCTTCAAAATTGCAAGTTTTAGTGTCGTTGAACAGGTAAAAAGTGAGGTTATAAGACGCCACTGAGTCTCCGTATGATTGGGAATGCCATACACAGAATAACGTAACCATGTGAAATCGACGGTTGTGTAGAACCGAGTGCGAATTTCTGCTCCAAGATCACGCTGATGAAAGAAGAAATTGCCGAAGAGCTTAGATTGCAGGGTAACGTAAGTTCACAATGCATCCAACGAATCGAAAGCGTTACTAGGAAGGAGCTGGTCGTGAAGTTGAGCTGCGCATTTCGAGCGTCCATGATCGACCGGAGTATACCATGTCGGAAGTCCAAACAGTGCCTGCCTCAACAAAGCGTGGGCTATGAGGATCTCTCCAAGGAATTCCCACACTCGAGGGGGCTTCCAGTACGAAGCTTTTCCAATGCGGTGCCAACAATTCTTATTGGACTCAATCATGCTGCGTTAAAGCTGACACTGGACAAGCTTGAGAGACGAAGCAGACATTCCAAACCGACGATGGTAGACGATTTTCGGAAGACAATTTTAGCAACGACTACTTTGCGGTAAAGACCATTGGTGAAAACCCAATGTGATTGCTCAGGCGCAAGAAAGTATGGAGCAGAATGATATGCGGAGGTTTTACAAAACTGTCAATGGCGTGCGGAGAAAAATAGCGCCTTCTCCCGTCATGTGCAACGACCGTGAAAGAAACTTGCTGACAGACAAAACAATGGTGGCTGCCAGGTGGAGAGAGCACTTCGAGGAGTTGTTGAACGGTGGGAATGCAAGAGCGACAGACAGAATTCGAATCGACGACGACGGACAAGCTGTGGAACCTCCAACGCTAGACGAGGTCAAGACAGCCATTAGAGGGCTGAAGATCAATAAGGCTGCTGGGAAGGACGAACTCCCGGTTGAGCCGTATTATATTGGATATATGGGAAGAGGAAGAACTGCCTGTTGGTTGAATGGTCTCATTTGCCCTCTATACAAAAAAGGGCATCGACTGGAGCACGCGAATTACAGAGGAATAACACATCTCAATTCAGCGTACAAAATTGCGTCCGGAATTCTGTTTAACAGGCTGAGGCCGATTGAGGAGTCCTTCTTCGGCGAATACCAAGTGGGCTTTCGTGAGGGCCGATCAACGACGGATCGAATGTTCACCCTGCAGCAGATTCTCGATAAATTTCGGGAGTACAACTTGCAGACCCATCATCTGTTTATTGATTTCAAGGCGGCGTACGATTCAGTGAAGAGAAATGAATTATGGCAGATTATGATCGAACATGGTTTTCCAGCGAAGCTGATTAGACTGATTCGTGAGACGCTTGACGGTTCGAAGCCAAGTGTACGGGTTGGGCATGATACACAAATTACGTAACGCTAAAATCAGCCTTTTCAGACCCCCTCCCTCTCCCCATGTAACGCTTTTTGTATGGACACTCAAAAATAATTGTATGGATCGTAACGCTACGCTTGAACACCCCCCCCCCCCCTTCCCATTCCCTATAGCGTTACGTAACTTGTGTACGATGCCTTGCGGATGAAATTTCGTCATCGTTCGTAACCTTAGACGGGCTGAAGCAGGGCGATGCCCTTTCGCACTTACTGTTCAACATAGAGCTGGAAAGAGCGATAAGGAGAGCTGGTGTGCAAAGGAGCGGAACGATTGTCACGAGGTCGCATATGCTCCTGGGCTTCGCGGATGATATCGACATCATCGGGATCGACCGTGGGGCCGTAGAAGAAGCGTTCATACCTTTTAAAAGGGAGACTGCGAGGATTGGACTAACGATTAACTCCAAGTACATGGTTGCTGGTGGTCAACGTCGGTCCGGCCGTGGTAGTGGTGACGAAGTGGTGCTAGGTGCAGGGTGGCCAGCGAACCGGGAAAACCGGGAGAACCGGGAAAAAGTCGGGAATTCGGAATCATCGGGAAAAAACCGGGAAATATTCGGGAATTCAGATTACCACCGGGAAAATTTTGCATTTCCAGGAATAATTCCATACTGCTCTATTATTTCTAATTATTAATCACTTTTTTATCATCCATGAAAATAATCTGTAATGCCAAGCTTGTTGCTGGTTTAAAAGAAGTTGCAATATTTCGATATATTTTATTGAAAATACGACTTGCGTTATATTTAGATGTTGAGAATTTTAAAATCATAATATCGGTTGCTGAAGTCGATCTGTTAAGTCATTTTAAAAGTTATAACTGCTTTTATTCTTAGTTTTCTGCAAATCAAGAAGAAACAATAATTTATAATTCCTGCGTAATAATGTAAAGAGTTTCAGTAAACTTTAATAAAGGGCAATCTTCCTCTGAATTAGTCTTGTATCGATGTCACCAAAATACAATAATGCTACAAAAACTAACAAGGGCACTCACATGTTTCTTTTCACTTGTCTACATCAAATTGAAATCGTGGGAAATGTATTTTAACAACAGCAACAAGGAATTGATAAACGACAGACTAAATGGAGCAAATAGGACGTTGTCGTTGGCTAAATTTTAACAACAGTTATGTACAACTAAACTGAAACCTAGAATCACCGTAATTCTAAGCAGTTTTTTGGCAAGTGTTACTAAAACAAATAATGGTATTATATGGAACATGAGAGACGAACACAAAACAATAAAGCCTATAGGCTTTCTGAAAAAAATGTAAAATTGTTAAAAGGAATTAACGATTGCTCAAAGGAATTCAGCAATAAGGCCAGTTTCGTGTTCAAAAGGAATCGCTCAAGAAAGTTTTAGACCAATTCCTGGAATAAAAATTCCACAGTGACAGCCATTTGATTTGTCATTCCTTCGCAACTGCGTACTGCGAAGACAAACGGTTTCTTGGGCGATTCATGCAAGAATTTCTGTAATATAATTGCTTTCCATCAAAAGTTTAAATATTTTTCAAAGAAGCCTGTGTGCCAAAAATGGCTGAATCTGAACATGTTGTTTAAATTAAGTTGATATGAAACATCTTCAAAGTTTTAACACAAGTATCAGGCATACTGTATCAATTCTAGTGGAAATGATGTTTTGACGTTCAAACTAAAAATGAGAAGAAATGTGAAAGTACTTTACAGTTGCAAAAATGTACATGTACAGTTTTTACAGAAACCTATGTTTCATTGGCATTGCAAAAAATGTCATCAGGAATTAAAATTCTTAAGAGATTATTTCTGAATTTTACCCAAAAGAATCTCTTGAAGTTCACCCAGGAGTTAAATTGAAAATTCAAACATATGTTAGTTCTGAAATTTATCCTGGAACAGCTCCTGAACCGATAGGGATTATTTTATTCAACACAAGTAAACAAACAAGTAAAACCGGGAAAAAAATGAAAATTTCGGGAAAAAACCGGGAGAAAACCGGGAAATCAAAATCTGAAATTCACTGGCCACCCTGTAGGTGGTGGAAAGTTTGATGTTGTGGACGAATTTGTTTATCTTGGTACTCTAATAATGTGCGATAATGATGTTACCCGCGAGGTGAAAAGACGGATTACAGTTGCGAATCGGGCCTTTTTCGATCTGCGAAACCAGCTGAAGTCCCGTAGGCTGCAAACGAAGACAAAACTCGCGTTGTACAAGACTCTGATTCTTCCGGTTTCTTTATACAGCCATGAATCGTGGACGTTGAGAGAAGCTGATAGGAGAGCCTTTGGATTATTCGAACGTAAAGTGCTGCGAACAATACTCGGCGGTAAACTGGAAGATGGCATCTGGCGGCGTCGCATGAACCACGAATTGTACCAAATATAAAGAGATGGATATAGTGAAGCGAATAAAACACGGCAGGCTGCGGTAGCCTGGGCACGTAGCTCGTATGCCGGAGAAACGACAAGCTAAAATCATATTCTGCAGAGAACCAGGAAGGGGTCGTCGGCTTCGTGGTAGGTCGCGCACACGGTGGCTTTTTGCACTTGAGGAGGACCTAAGGGTTCTAAACGTTCAGGGTAACTGGAAGCAATTGGCCCAGGACCGAGACCAGTGGAGACGAATGCTTCATTCGGCGTAGACTCACCGCTATGAGTTGTAGTCCACCAAGTAAGCAAGTAAACCCTACAACGCCTTTGGAGTCACTTAAAGACCGGCGAGCTAGGTAGATCTTGGCCCAAACTACCCAAAAAAAAATGAAGGTGTTAGAGCAGATGGACGAGTATGCGGAGCGTGGATATGCTCACAAAACTACTGAAGACTTCCCATCGTCCCATCCCAAATACCTTCCCGGGAAAGTATGAATTGTGTGGGACGCGGCAGCACGTGCGGGAAGGACGTCTCTCAATACAATGCTGGAATGCTGCTTACCATACGCGCCAACTTGTGACGTAGTTGGGGGGGGGGGCAAAGCTCTTCAAAATTGATCAAAATGCAACTTTTTTCGACTAAATGCGCTAGTTTCCACTTAAATATGCGTAATTTGGATAAACTGCATCGATTTTGACAGTATTTCATTGATTTTGAGAGGCCTTGCCCCCCCAACTACGTCACAAGTTGGCGCGTATGCTGCTTACTGAACAAGATCTCTTGACTCCACTTCTGAAGGTCATGTAAGGATTACGGCAACGTCAATATGTAGCAGTTGGCGCAGACGATATATGTTTCACCTGTTGTTGGTTAGGCAGGAAGGCCGACACGCTCAACGCTTTCTATTCCAGAAACAAGCACAACAATCTACGTAATGGATGTCATAGCTTTCGGAACATCATGTTATCCATGTCTCGCTCAACACATGTAGGAACCTGTACCTAGAAGCGGCCTCGGCAATCATCAAGAAAACCTACGTAGACGATTTTCCTGATAGCTGAGACAGTATCAAAGAGATGGTAGGTATAGTCAATGAGGTGTGCTGGATTTTCAATCAGGCTGGACTCGAGATTTGAAACCGGCAGTCCAATTCCGAGGACGTTCTTCGACGGAACGGGGCCGACGTCAACAAAGTTGCGAAGTCCTTCTTAGTAGAAAAAGTACCATTGTCGAATGAGGTGGGTCCCAAGGACGATTTATTCGTGTTTGATACACAATTTTGTGTAGATCTTCTACCGTTGCTGATAGTAGTCATCGTTCCTACTGAACGACATGTTCTGCACGTGGTTATGAGTCACTTTGACCCACCGGACATCGTAGCTACTTCTACTGTGCACGGAAAAACCCTTATTCAGGACGTGTGGAGATCTCGCATAGTGTGCGATGATCCAATAACGACGGAGGACTTCGAGAGGCGGTTGGTGAGTTCAGATTCCTGACGGACGTTCAAATTCCGTACTATGACCCGGCCAGTTGAGTTACGATCCATGTTTTCGTCCACTGAAAGTGTACTGCGCTGCAGCGTACTTCAGGATCATCGACAAGGGCTCGCCACGCTGTGCCCTAGTAGTAGCAGCAAAAAACCGGAGTATTCGGAGTGCGACTGCTTAAAAGTGTTAAGGAGAATCACTCAATTTCAGTCAATTAACGATACATGGGGACGGATGTAACAACCGTTCTGGCTTGGTTGAGAGTAGATCCAAGAAAGTATCGGCAAATTGTATCTTTTCGAGTCACCGAAATTGAGACAGAGACATATCGAATCTGAACGTTGTCTGAACAAGGGTGGTGAAGTGGCCTATGCTCTGATCCAGTCAGTCCTTGGTTCACGAGACCAGAATTCTTGTATCGCGCAGAAAGTAAGTGGCCACGCCAACCAGTGCAAGAAATCTCGAACTACGAAACAATAAACCAAAAACAATGTAGACTATTAGGAGGAGAGATGGGTTCTGGGAAAAGCCCACAGTCCATATAAACTTTTAAATTGTTTATGGAAGGGGGGTCTAAGATTACCAAAATTTAGCCTGTAGTTTATGTCATATTACCTATTGTTAATATTTTCAAATTGTTTCGTGGAATATACCTATGTACGTTTTGGTAAAATGCTTAGAAATCTCTCTGCGTACATCAATCAAGATATCAATCTTGAACGATAAGAAATCTCCGAATGCCCTTTTATGATGATCCAACATTTCCAATCCGTATCGTAAACTGACTCACCACACACCACGCTGTCCGATAACATTAAATCGCTTATCTTCAACAACTTGTAGGTTGGTTGGTTGGTTGATCACAAGCTCCAAGTCCAACGCATTTTCGCGTCAGCTTATTACTAATCACAACTCAAAACAACGGCCAAAATTCGTTGAACTGGTTGCTGACCGAGCGCCCACCAGACCGTCCGACAGTGATTTTGATAATTTTCAGGGTAACCGCCTCTCTTCTTCTTCTTCTTGCACGTCGCGTTACATGTTATGTACAGTTCTGCTCCGCTTATCCGCGGGATGTGATTCGTGTTTCTCCAAATATTAAGGGTATTTGCTTATCGCACCTTCGATCGTGACGACACTAAGTGCTACCGGTTGCCTTGATAGACATTTATCGTCGTTCTAGCAGAGCGAGTGACGCACGAGGGAGGAACCCGATGCGATGTCCCCACCAAACCAGATTATGCTAGTCAATGGGAATTCAGAATTTACTACGCATCTCCCCCGAAAAAAACCGGCTCAGTTGCCCCGCAAAACCTGTCCGTCCAACCAAAATCACATTAATAATCACTTTCTTTCGTTTGTGTTTTCCTTTCGACCCCAACAGATACTGGATCGCACCAATCGGCAAAGCCATTGGCATCAAAAGCACAGGGCCCAAACCTCCCATACCAAATAAAGACCTGGAAGCGGCGTACAGTGTCAGCAGCCGTCTGAATCACAAAAATGTGAGTATCAAAAACGAAAACAGGAATGTACCTACGGAATTCGGAAGTTTATCAAAAACAGGAAACGTTGAACGAAAGGAACGAAAGTCGAAATGAGATGGTTGAAAGTTAAATATGGGTTTGTCAAACTTTGGAATGCACAAGATAAAGAAATCGGTCGACCTTGCAGGGCTATTTTGGTTTGCGCAAATTGTGTGTTTCATATATTAGCAGGATATCTATTATTTACCAATAAAAATATGTCTACCTGGAATCTGGTCCTACAATAAACGAAAACACTCCGTTTTCATTACATCAAACGATCAAACGTCATGTTCTCTTCACAAATTCCCGTAGTTGTAAAACGAATTCAATTATTTTCAACTGGAAAAGAAAACAGTTCTAGTTTGATATTTGAGATCACAGTTCTTCGCTTTCTTCGAAAGATTTTCTTCTGGAATTCGTTTAGGGTATTATTTGGAATCTTTTGACATTTCTAAAGAAATTTCTGTTGAGGCTCTCTCCAGGAATTTTATTTTAAAATACACTAGAAATTACTCCATGAGTTCCTGATGCCTTAACGGGTTTCTTTAGCAATTCCTTCTAGGATACGTTCAGGAAATCGAACGAGATGTTTCTATGCAATCTATTTTAATTGATTGATTGATTTGTCTTTATTAAAGAGATTTTCAGCCCTTGGCTGGTTCGTCTTTAAGTCTATTTTAATTCATTGCTGAACTACTTTTGGGTTTCCACAATAGGTTTCTTTGGTTCTGTCACATTCGCCCGAATCCCAAATGCCCGAATGACAAACGCCCGAATGTAACAAACGCCCGAAAGTCATTCGCCCGAATAGACCATTCGCCCGAAAAGACCATTCGCCCGAAATACCATTCACCCGAAAAGACTATTCACCCGAAAGACCATTCGCCCGAAAACCATAATAATCTTGGAAATACTTTTCTGAAATCAATTTAGGCGCCGTACACGCATATTGCTTTCTTTGAGCACAGTCTGATATAAGACTTATATTGTTAAAAACATTTTCAGCAATATTGCTGTGAAAACATTCATTGGAATTGTCCCTTCTTTTGTTAATAGGCTTTTCTTTCTAGTTCTACCTTCAAGGAAATTAAATACATTTTGATGTCATTTTTTACTATAAATTTGCCCTTCTTTCAATCATGGGCTGTTCTTTTAATTTGTTATTTTATGGGGAACCTTGACGTTAAAACAATTTCTGGATTCAAAACATGGATTCAAAAGAACAGCTTATTCAAATAAGAATGCTGCATTCTCGCGATTTTGGTGTTTTTTCTGTATCCGTTAGCTCACACGTTTTAATTTATATGAACTATTGTTCATTTTAACGATACGTAGTTATTCCGAGTAGATCAATCGTGAATACTATTAATTTAAAAGTATTGACTACTCTGTGCTGAAGTTTTGGCGCTATCCTCTCGATCAACAATGCTATAACAATTAATTACCAATTATGTAATATTTTCACAAGAAATTAGGCCTTCTTCAAAACATAGGCTGTTCTTCCAAACTAAGCTTATATGATTATTATTGTGGAGCCTCGTAGCTGTGCGGTTAGGATCACCAAGCTTATAATCGCACCATGCTATGGGGTGAGGGTTCGATTCCCGCTTCGGGCGTTGAAACTTTTCGTGAGAATAGTTTCTTCCCCGTTTCCACTGGTGCATGCTCCGTTGTCCGTTGTCTAATGTTAAGTTGAAAACAGTCTGTACAGCCGAAAGCTGAAGACGTTGTCCGTGTCTTTTTATTGGCGCTAGTCCAGCTGTTCTTGCGATTGGTCGGATATTAAGGACAGACTTGTAAAAATCCCAAAATGGCCGCCACAATGGCCGACTTTAGTACCTACTCACGATTTTGAGGGCACAAATCTCTTCGTAAACAAAACCAGCGCACCTGAGCTTCTTATTTTAAGCTTATCACAAGTGAGCAAGAACAGAATAATAAAATAGATTGCTGTTAAAAGCTTGCTTCTTGAGATTTGTGCGTTTGAAGTTTTGATGCACTGTTGAAGCGGGATTTCAAGACGTTTGTCCTTAAGTATACCGTGCGTCTGTCCTTAAACTTTTATCATGGCAAACTAGGAAAAAAACTTGTTCAAAGAAATTGCATGGAATCGGCGGATGACTTTCGGGCGAATGGTCTTTTGGGCGAATGGTCTTTTCAGGCGAATGGTCTATTCGGGCGATTGGAATTCGGGCGTTTGTCATTCGGGCGTTTATGATTCGGGCGAATGGTTTTCGGGCGAATGTGACAGAATCGGTTTCTTTCTGAGATACCTTCTAGAATGTTTTTTTAGATTCCTCTAGGTAATCTCATACAATTCCGCTTGGTTGTCACTTGGGTTTCGATGATGAGTTTATGTATTTAATCACAAGATTTCCTGACCCTTGGGATGTGTCCAAAAGTTCCTCTTGGAATTTCTTCATGTGTTCGTTCTGGATTCAACCCTTTGGAGACGGTATTTTAGCCTTTCTGGGCGCAGTCTCGTTAGTCTAGAACACGTTTATAAAAGCCAGTTTTCTCGGCTGGGCTACCCATGCGTCTCCAAAGGGTTAAACCAGGTGTCTCTACTTAAATTCATCCAGGAGTTTCTCTAATGTTTTCTTCAGAAGTATGTACGGTAGTTGCGATACCCCAACCTCCAAACTACCCATTCAACAAATGTAATTTCTTAACTAGCGTGTAATAAGTAGAAAATGTTGAGATTGGCTGCTAACACCATTTTCAACTTGCTGTGAATCCTACCTTTTCTACAAATATATGTTTTAGGTTCGTTGAACTGGTACAACGTGAGGTTACGAGACGCCACTCTTCTACATCATTACTGATTATTTCCAAAATTTCTCAAATCCCCTCAGAAAATTCTTTGTGATATTCCACCAGAAGTTCCCTTAGAATTCTTCGAAGAGTTTATTCTGCCAGTCTTCTAGGAAGTCTTCAGAGATTCGCCCTGGAATTTGTTCAGAAGCCCTGCTGCGATTCATCCCGGAGTTCCTTCTAGGATATCTGCAGAAGTTTTTTTTTACGATTCCAGCAGGAGTTCTTCTCGGGATTCCTGTAAAAGTACCTTCTGAAAGTCATCCATCGTTCCATTATTGGATTCCTCCAAGAGCTTCTGCTTGTTTTCCTCTAGAATGGTCTTCTAAATTTCTACATGATTTCCTAAAAGGATTCCTCCAAGAGTTCCTTCTGGATATCTCCCACGAGTTCCTTGAAAACTCCAGGAGCTGCCGGGGGAATCTTCCAAATGTTCTTTCTTAAAATTTACAGGAGTTTCTTACTGGGAATCCTACATGAGTTTCTTCTGGGAGCCCAGAAGGCAATCATCCAGAAGATTTTTTCTGGGAATCCTCCAGTCGTTTTTTTGAAATTCCTTTAGGACTCCTTTGTAAGACTCTCACAGGGGTTCTTTTCGGAGTTCCTGCAGGATTTTCTTTTTACCTTGACTCAGAGAAACCTAAAAGGGATCGAAAAATGCTCGATTATCTGGATTTTTCTCATATCTTTGGATAATTGATTTATTAGCATATTTGGCTTTATAGACAATTTTTTAGAATTTACAATAAAAAAAATGAATCGTGACGTTGCTTGCATTTCATTTAATTTTTCTAAACATCACAAAAGCAATTTCCGACCGAAGTTTTGGTTGGAGAAATATCTGGCATAGTTACTCAATGATTTTCTGCCTTATTTTAAAAAGATGTCGAATTTCTGGTGAATTTTGGAATTCAGTTTCCTGATTCTTTGGTGGTATGTAAATTGTAGGCGAACCGAATGGAAAGTTGTAGAATGAATTTCTGACTGCATTTTGAGCATAGTTTCTGAATAATTTGTTGCTAGATTGATTGCTTTTTGGTGGGATGTAATGGCTTCGGCTTGCAGTTACAGAAATAAGCGTTGGTACGTTATTCGCACTTCGTTGGAAACATCCGAAAAGGTACAAAGTACAACCATTCCTGTCGTTGAGCAGTGTGTACTAACCCTACTAATTTATTTTTTATATTAACTTAGCAAGGGTACCAAAAGGCCCGTGTTAAGGATTGCGGGGGCCCGGGGCCGGAGCAAATGTGGAGGTCCCTCGGAGGTACAAATGCGATGAGCAAAAAACTTTTTTTTGTTTTCGAACAGTACTTAAGCTATACGAAAAACAAAGTTCACGTATTGCAAGCAAAAATGGTTTTTGTGTGGGGGGGGGGTCTAAAATGTGAAGGCCCTGGCCTTCCGCCCCCTCTCTTAGATCCGGTCCTGGGTATAAAATTGTTAATTAAACCATTTCACCAAATTCCCGATTTACCCCCGTGTAAATACGGCACTTTACAAATTGATCTACTTCGAGCCCTGAATAAGAACCAGACCCCAGGACCGAAACGTCGGAGGTAAAATAAAAGAATCAACGCTTATTTCTGTTACTGCAAGCCGAAAACATTAGAATTCCTTTTTGTAGAATTTCTTCACGAGACGTCTCGTGGAATAGAAAATTGCTATTAATTTCTGTGCAGTCGACTTAAAAAGAGGCATTTGACGACAACAGATTTTTTTTAGGAAAACTAGTTATCCTTAAAGAATTTCTAGCTAAACTAATCACTCTTTTTATCTTTTTCCAAAAAGGTAGATGTCCAGGAGAATGTCTGGCAAAATGCTTAACATTTCAAGTGAAATTTAATAGAAACTTTAGGTAGAAGTTGAAACTAAACTTCTGGAAGAGCTTCTGGGAAAATCACTTTAAACAATTCCTGAGTATATTTTTGGTAAAATTTGTAGTATAATTGTCCTTGAAGAATGTTTTCGGATGTTTGGACAAACATATTTATGCAGGACTTCTTAAAAGTATTGTTGGGAAATATTTCTAGAGCAACCGCAACTTTTTTTTGTAAAACGCCTAAATCGATATAAAAGGTGAGCTTTGGCCAAATACTTGAATGAAATTTCTTGCACCATTTCTGATCCCATTTGTGTACACTTGAATCGAGAACATCGTGCAGCCATCGAACAATATCATGCATATTATTCCAACCAGTGATGGAATTACTCTCATCATGAAGCAATTCGCGAGTCAACACAACGCTTACTCACGCTTCCGAGAGTAAACTAGTAATCCTACATTATAGAGATCTGCGGATGCGGCCATTGTGAGCCAATCGTGCAGAGAGAACTGTCAAAGTGTGAGCCAAATGAACATGCTTATCGTTCGTAGGAAGGCATCGTTTGAGCGGTATTGCAATCGGAACTAAATAAATTGAAATTATTTATTTTTAATATCGAGATATTGGCGGCATATGTATGTTTAGTAAAACGATAGAAAAATTATTAATTCTGCTTTCAAAAGCTCATGCTTATGACGACACTTTTGTTGCTGCACTTGTCGAAAAAACTTCCATTGCTGCTTCTTGCTTCACTTCTGCCGATTTGATTAGCGTAGCGTAACACTTTTGCAATGAATTTCAGATTTCTTCGATTGCTCCGCTATTTCAAGAAAATTTTGAAAAAAAAAAGTTCTACCATAATTAGAAAATGTAAACAAAACAACTTGAACCACAACGAAGTCACGCACAAAGTTTGAACATCTAGCTTTGTAGCAAGTGTTGGCTGCTGTTGTAAACAAAACAAACAGCGTTGCCGAATCGACGTATGTAACTTCCGCTCATCTCTATGTAGAGGATTTCTAGAGTAAACAGTGTGTGAATTTATTCACACTCGCCTGCTTCGTGAGTAACGTTGAGCACATAGTGGGTGAGGTGCGATGCAAAGAGATAAGAGATCGGATAAGCGTCGAAGCACACTCTGTGGAAACTATATGCAGAACGCATGAACCGTACATAGATGAGTTGCGATGAGTGCGGAGATGCGATGGAGCTGCTTCGACACAAGAGAACGCTTGTCGGGTAAGGATTTTATGATTGCGCTCGTTGTGTATGTAAAGCAATGCGGATTTAATGTGTTGGGAATGCTAGTAGGTAATGTAATATGCGTTAATATGTTGTTGTTTTAAACATAACTAAATGCTTTTTCACATGACTTGAATTTTGATGGACCAGACGTAATAAAAACTCATCATACTGTCTATCGATCGCCATGTAAAATAACATATTTCATTGTATATAAAATAGTATTCCATCAAATCGTTTAAGTTTTTTTAACCCTCTAATACCCAACCCCGCCTTTAGACGGGGTATAGTTTGAGCATTTTCGTAATTTTTGTTTCGTGGATAATCAAAATTTTTATATTTTTGGCTGATATTGAGGACTGTTCTGTATATCTCAAAATGGTTTTTGGTGTCTTTTAGAGCGTATTTACATTTTTTAAAAATCATTGAAAAATAGATGTTTTAGTCACCTTTCAGAAGTCATTGTTTATTTTGTATTGAATCGCTAAATTTAACATATTTTTAATTTTTCCCAAATCATTCTATCATAGTAGAATAGTTTAAGGGAGTCGAATACACTCTAAAATTATTTTCCCTAAAATTACATGGAAAATAAAATTTTCCATGAAAAAAATTTAAAATATTAATATTTCAACAATAGTCATAAAATCTCAAAATGTTTTCGTCTCAAAAAATCCGTACCCCGAAAAGACTTCCAGAAAAAATATAAAAGTGGGGGGATGTTCAAAAATAAAAATTAGAAAAATCAAAAACCGAAATTTACAAAATCGAGAATTGAAAAGAATCATCTTCCAAAACATGCTTAAATCGATTTTAGATGACGAAAAATGATGTTTAGATCAAAATCAAAAATTTGGGTATTAGAGGGTTAAAGCATAATTTTGTTATTATATGTGTAAAAGAAAACATTTTATTTTCTCTGTTCGGGATTTAAATCAAGTGATCAATATTTGATATGTCGGGGCCCGTGGCGCAGTGGTCCACACGTTCGCTTCACAAGCGGATGGTCATGGGTTCGATCCCAGCCCCGGCACTTGCAATTTTTCGTCAGTTACTCTTTCCCCCTCTTCGGAGCATATAGCTCTAACGGACCCGGAATTTGGATATCGGCGAACCGCAACTCATAATGGACGACCCCCAATCGGACTGGAAAAGGAACAGCAGCCACACATCAGCATAATCGTGCTCATCATTCTACCGTGGACAGGGTAGAAAAGTTGAAGCAGCACAAGGCACCAGTTCGATATAGTTGAATTATAATATAATACATGTAGGCGCTGTACAAAGTGCAGCGTCAAATTGGAATCGCTCACGTAGTGCCCTAGTGGACAGAAGAGCTGTAAATTAGGTTAAGTGAATTTCAACTTTATAAAAAAAAAAAAATTTTGATATGGTCGTTTGTTCAGTGCATGTTATTCATGTGCAAGTTAGAAAGTTTAAGGTTTCGTGGTATTCAACTTAACCCTCTAATACCCAAACTTTTGATTTTGATCTAAATATCATTTTTCGTCATCTAAAATCGATTTAAACATGTTTTGGAAGGTGATTCTTTTTAATTCTCGATTTCGTGATTGATTTTTCTAATTTTTGTTTTTGAACATCCCCACACGTTTGATTACTAAAAGATTTCCCCAACAAAGATAGGATCCTAAACGGTGTCAGACCATTTGGCCGAAGGTCACACGTGAAAAAAGCTCAGAGAAATTCCTCTAGAAATCTCTGGAAGAATCCTTAAAAGAAAAAAAAACCTTGATAAACTCCTAGAAAAGTTTCTTGAAGAAATTCCTGAATTCGGAGAGATTTCTTAAAGAAATCCCTGAACACATCCCTTGAAAAAGAGATACGTGAGTAAATCTCTCCTGAAATCTGGTAAAATCCCATGAAAAATTAATAAAGGTAAAATCCAAAGAATTAGAAGTACTCTTGAAGAAATTCTTTAAGGAAATCCGCTTCAGTTGGTCGGCTCCAGAGGTACGTTCTCCTCCATTTGGAAAATTAATGCCAAATGGTTCCTGAAGAAACTCCTAAAAGAATTTCTGGATAAAATAGTTGAAAGAATCGTAGAAGAAACGTTAGAAAAATCCGTCGAGAAATCCCTAAAGAAATTCCTATAGGGAAAAAAACACTGCAGCAGTTCCTGGATATCCACTAAAGAAATTCCTCTGGGAAATCTCTTTAAGGCTACGAAACTACGGTGGTGCAGAGGGCCAAATTGAAAGATATCCATCCTGGGAGATTGCCAGTCATCGCCTTGACCTGTGGCCAGGTCAAATTTCTGATTTCGTTGTTAAGGCTGCGCCGCCATCAGCCTTTGGGTCTGCCTCTGCTGCGATGTCCTGCTAGGTTCCAATCTAACGCTTGCTTGCAGATTTCGTTTCCGCCCCTGCGTAGAGTGTGGCCGACCCACCTCCACTTTCGCTCCCGAATTCCTGTCGCTGTCGGCTTTTGATGACATCGACGATGGAGCTCCACGTTGGAAATCCAATTGTGAGGCCACCATGCACGAATTATATACCGCAGGTATCTATTGATGAAGATCTTCAGTCGTAGAGTGTTCTCAACTGATAAACTTGCAAAAGCAGCCCTCGCCTGCTCGCCTTCTTGATTCGTGCACCTATGTCGATCTTGGTGCCACCATTGGCCGCCATTTGGCTACCAAGATATTGGAAGCTTTAGACATTCTCCACTGATTGCCCAGCTACCGTAAAGCTGGAAGGGTTGACCGTATTTACATCCAACGATTTGGTCTTGTTGACGTTGATGGTAAGACCTGCCGCTGGGGAGCGATTGGCAAGATCATCGAGCTTGCTCTGCATATCAGAGCGCCGTTGAGCTAAGAGAGCAACGTCATCAGCCAGTTCGAAGTCATTTAGGTGCTCCATGGTAATGGGTTGCCACAGTAATCCACGATTTGGTTTACGGTCAATCGCACCAACCAGGATCTTGTCGATTACGATGAGGAACATTAGCGGTGATTGTAGACATCCTTGCCTCACTCCAGCAACAACCCCGATGGGATCGGACAGAACACCGTTGTGCAGTACTCTGCACGAAAATGCCCTGTACTGTGCTTCAATGAGGCCGATGATTTTCTCAGGGAGACCCTTGCGCCTGAGGGCTTCCCACATGTTTCCGTGATTGATACGGTCGGAAGCTTTTTCGTAATCAATGAACACCAGGTAGAGAGACTCTTGGAATTCATTGATTTGCTTCAGAACGATACGGAGCGTGACAATATGGTCCACCCAGGATCGTCCGGCACGGACTCCTGTTTGTTGAAGTCGGAGCGCTGACAGGCTAGATACACATCTGTAGGAATTCTTAGAGGAACTCCAGGAGGAATCTCAGGATAAACCCCTGGTGAAATTTATTTAGAAATCTAAGGAGGGAATATTGGAGGCAAACCAGCAGAAATTCCTGGAGGTTTCTCAAGAGACCTGGAGCTTGAGATCGCTCAGAATTAAGGCCCCCGAACCATTGTGACTACGCCCCCCTCCCCCCTTTGTAGATCCGGCCCAGCGTAACAGTTAGATACCTGCACTACATCCTGCCATAGAACCGGAAGCGATAGCATGAGATATTTTCCAAAATCCATTAGAATCGAGTACATTACTGACAACTCGTCACGAAATGAGTCACCACACGCGACTGTGATCTTACAATGCCCAGATAGCTTACACGAAGGTCAGCCAATGCCAAATCCAGCAGCCCGTTATCTGGGACTCCCCACTACAACCCCGTGTGTTTATGCCATTCAGGCACGAAATGCTCTAATTAAACTGTCTCTACCGCGCGGCGATGAACAAAAACTGATAGGCCGCGTTGTGGTGATTCCACGCATGTAGTCATATTCATACCTTGTTTTTGCAATGCACCCTCAGCTTCGTCACTGCTGCTGCTGGTGCTGCTGATAATGATTTATTGTCACCGCTACACGGCCTCCCGGCGGCCCCGGGTATGACGCACTCTCGCAAAGTTTGCTTTGGAACTTGGCCAAAATGTACTGTAGGTAATGACCTGGCATCGAATCGCCGGCGAGGAGGGTTGCACTTAGCAGCCGCGATAGAACCGCTCGCTAGACTTTGTGTCTGAAACGTGCTTCGGCGGTGCTTAGTACCAAGGACGAGGATTTACTAGTCGAAGGGGCTTTGAGAATCGTAAATGAAATGCATTCAATTAATACCGGTGCCATTCTGCTTGCGTCATCGATCAGTCGATAGTGCCAGTACTAGTCAGTATAGTGATTCAAGCTTATCGAGTTTTTCTCAAGTTACGTAAAGATTAAGCACTATAAATTCAAAGTTGATACCTACCTTGATTTTGAAGATGATATGGATCTATTGAAGGGATAAGAAGATGGCCTAACTAACTTCACCATTTATCGACGCTACAAGACATACATACATTTCTACTTCTTTGCGTAACGTTCCAACTGTGTCAAAACCTACATCTCAACTTAGTATCCTATGAGCACTTCCACACTTATTACCTGAGGAGAGCTTTTTGTGCCAATTTCCATTTCGCATCCGTATATCGTGTAGTTAGCACGAAGATACTTTATGCCCAACGATGTTAAGGAATTTTCCACTAAGAAAAAATCCTGGATCAATTGTGAAATTCACTCTACTCGAGCTAATCATCAGTAATTTCGAGATATTCGTGAAATATTTGAATATTTTAAATCCATATTACGATTCAATGTATTGTTTTATTTACTACAAGTGGAGTACACAGCTCTTTCAGCATTCCAAGAGGTTTCCTGTGGTATTTCTAAATATAGCTCAATCATTCTTCTGAACGATTACAACTGATCTTCACTATCCGTAGCCTATATCATCAGCAACAGTAGTAAAAGAAAATATATATATTTCTAGACATAAATACCCGTCAATTGAATCTGACCTCTTGATGTCGAAAATTTTATCGCACCCGCACGCGCAACCATGCGTATGCTATGCTCCGGTCCCGCCACCATTCCGTCCTAATATTTCGGTCCAAGTGCGACCGCACCGCGCACACTTATGATGAGTAATCGAAATAGTTGGTAGTAGGTAAGCGCCACCACAATCGACAGTGCCCAAATGATCAACGAAAGTGTGTTGTATTTTTTTCGATTCAGTTTCTGCTGGCCCGGTTCAGTGAGTTTTCAGTGACCGGGTGGCATCCATTCAATGTCGATTGGGTGCGCTTGAAGAATCACTGCTGTGATGAAAGTAAAAGTGCATCTGGTTTTTCCCTCGAAACCGTTGCTTTGCTTATGCAATAGAAAGAGATTGCATTGCAAGTGTTGATATTGGATGCTTTCACCCGTACAAGAGGGAAATAACTTTTGGATGTGAACAATGAATCATTTGTTCTGGAAAGTGAAACAAATTTCAAGATATGCACATTCTTATACTAGGGCCCATATAGCCACAGCTGTGAAGGCATGACCATGCTGATGGTGACGGGTTTGATTCCCGGTCGGCCCAGGCCCCAGGTACTTTTTGTAAAGGAAATTTCCTTAAGCAGTATTTATCTTCTATCGTCTAACTCGGTGAAGTAGCCGAGAGGTAAGGAGTGTGCCTCACAATCAATGCGACAATGATTTTTCTTACGGGCCTAACTGACTTGATCGATTTCTCTTCGTCGACTCTCTCTTTCGCTAATAACTTGATCAAAACAAACAAAATTATTTTTCTTTTTGTTTCTAGAGCAAGATGTAGTCATCGTCTTCGCATTTCAACCAAAAAATCTTTGGAAAACTCAATATTGTATTCAATATGTACTTACTCCAGATTCCCCGAAGAAATCCAATTAAAATGGCTTGAGAAATTCCATTGGCATGAATTCCCCAAGAATTCCCTCCAAAATTCTAGAAGAATTTCTGCAAAAAATCCGGAAATCACAAAGACACGGGTTCCCAACCGGTGGTCCGCGGCCCCCTAGGGGGCCGTGAAGCCGGTCCAGGGGGGCCGCAGTGTTACCAAAACGAAATTAAAATTCTCAGAGATCTACAAAATTATACAGAATTTTAAAGTTGGTACAAGTATGGAAACTTTTCTTATAAGTGTTTCTGGAGACTAAAACATTTTGGAACTCGCAAAACTAAATATCTATTTAGAAGTTTTTTATGGTTAATCACTACCAAACCACCAAGAGCCACAATTTGTAGGAACAAATTTTCAGTCTAAAACGATTTCAGAAGAAACAAATTTTCGGCTGCGCCGCTATTTTTAAGCTACCACTCAAATTGAATATACAAATAAAACAAAAGTATCATTGATCGTTCAAAATTCCTCCTATAGTAAATTTCTGGCTGTAGCCAGAGTACGGTATACCGTACTGTACCCCAATAATTCGTTCATTTAATTCATATTTTTTTCTAAAAAAAAATCATTGGGCCCCAGATGTTTCGGCAATTCTTCAAGGGGATCGCCACCTCAAAAAGGTTGGGAACCCCTGCACAAAGAGAAATTCCTTAATCGGTACCAATACATATATCTAAAGGAATACCACCAAAAAATCCTGGAGGAGTCCTTAAAGGAACCCCTCATAGAACAAGCCCTATATGGTAATCTATAGAGGAGTCTATTTTAAAAACTCTCTAGAGGTATCCCCGGAGAAATTCCAGAATGATTTCTTGGTAGGATACAGGTGTTCCTGTAGAAATTCCTGGTAAAGTCCTGCAGGAATATCCGTTAGAGTTTCCAGAAGAATCCCTACAACAGTTTCGGAATTTATCCAAAGAAATCCAGTGTAATCCTTTGAAGTGGACACATACAGAAAAGTTAAGAATGCGAAAAAGTAACCACGTGTGCAATCAGAGGCAAGAGAAAAAAGAAGAGTCTCTCCCAAAATAACCATATCAGCCCGCTGACGAAGAAGAACAAACGCTCAAACACCTCTAGCGTTGATGCTGGTAGCAACCTGGATGGAAACCAGCCTACAGATACGCTCTGCTGCACGGAATCATGGATCACAACGATGATCAGTCCTCTCCACACCAATCGGGCGCGATCCTCGCTCCCAGCTTGGATTGAATGACAACAACAACAACAACGGTGCATCGGGAAACACCCTCCCGACGAAGAAGAAGCTTCTTCCTCAGGTGGTGCGGCTGTTCCCGCTGGAGAAGGTGAAGAAAACGATGCAAATTATCAACATTCGTACCGAGTTTCAGCTCACTGGATGGGCATCAAACTCATCGTTAAAACGGAACAAAAATACGGCAAGGCGAAAACGTATCTCTCCAAATCCGGTGCTGAGTTCTATACCTACGATGTAACATCGGAAAATTGTTCTGCATCGAGCTCTACAAAGGGCCCAACCGTAGTGTCTCAGTTGACAGCCTGCTCTCATAGCATTCAGACGCTTTTATCAGTACTCGCGCGCTTCATACTGTTGAAATGAATAGTGTTCGAGAGAATACGTTAATATTCGATTCCAGTGTTATTCCTGGGTGTCCCGATGTCCGAAAAGTGGAACAGTTTCTGGAGAAGGAAATACTGCTAAATCTCTCAGATGTAAAAAGTCCGCAGTTGCATAATACACGTAACTGCGTTTACATTGAGATGGCGAACAAAGATGTTGCGGGGCGCTATGAAAAAACGCACAACATAAAGGGCTATTCCCATTACACCGGGCCGGGACCGTGGCCGGGCTAGTGAGAAGCACGCCATAAATATCGTTAGAAAGAAACCGATGACCGGCACGGTCCCGGCCCGGTAAAGTGAGAAGACCGCTTAAAGCGAGTTTTTGTGTGGAGAGAGAGAAACATTTTAAAATCCCGGTATATGTGGACAGCGAAGCAGTAGCTGTCCGAGTGCATGATCTGCCACCTACCGTTCCCCACACCACGGTAGCGAACTTCATGATGAAGTACGGGGACGTATATTCTATACAAACCGTACGCTGGAAACATTACTTTGCCGGCATACCGAACAGAGTTCTATGTTACAATAGCAAACGAAATTTGCTATGTAGAGCGCTCGAACCAGATCAAAACCTGTAGGCGATGCACAAAACCAGCACATCCAAAGCAGAGATGCGTCGAAACTATCGTACTCGAACCCACGAACAAAACAGTTGCGATCGCAACAGCGATCACTTCTTCCAACGAACCGATCTTCACTGAAGCTGATTTTCCACCGATGAACAGTAGCCAGTCGACTCAGTCTACCCCTCATTAGACTGATGCATTCATCGAAATAGTGGCAAGAAACAGACGCGCGCTTGTCGAAGCCGAACACCGTACCAAACAGAACAACAGAGCACGAGAGACGACGATGACGCTGATGACGGGAGCAGTCCAACTTCACCATACGAGCCTCCCGATGGGACCAACAAGTGACGGCTGTCAGCCAAGCGCAGGAAGGAGAAAAAAAAAGTAGTGTGCTATTGTCGAAGCCGAACACCGTACCAAACAGAACAACAGAGCACGAGAGACGACGATGACGCTGATGACGGGAGCAGTCCAACTTCACCATACGAGCCTCCCGATGGGACCAACAAGTGACGGCTGTCAGCCAAGCGCAGGAAGGAGAAAAAAAAAGTAGTGTGCTATTCAGGAATCACAGGGCGGTGATACCAAATTGTCTAACGAAAAATGTTAATAGTTGATTCGGCCCCGTTAAGTTTTTGGGCGTATGGGCCTACAAAATTAAGAATTTGAAAAAAAAATCGTAATGTCACGCAGTGCATGAGGTGCCTAAAATATGCACCACATTTGTCGCGGAAACCCCCCCTGAAGCCATCCGTAAATCTTCATCTTCCGGAGCACTCCCTCCACAGAATGGATCGTTGTGGTGAACAAAAGGGTGGAGGAGTACCTATCGCCATTTGTAAGGGACTTGAATTCCATGCCCTGCCGGATTACAACCTGAATGTCATCGAAGTTGTCGGCATCGAGTTGCCAACACCTGATGGACCCATCGAAGTAATCGCTCTCTACTGTGCGATACAGTCAGTCCAAACCCTCGGATGGTTGTGCCAAGCGACTGAAGAACGAAATCTAGAAGCTGACTTGTCGGCAAGGTAGGTTTATTCTTGCTAGTGATCTGAATACCCGTCACTCGATGTGAGGTAATGCGAGGCACAACAGGAATGGTGTGGAGGACCTACAGGCAGGGCATTATATCCTTCTACACCCGGATTCACCGACAATGTCCGACATACTTCTCATCAGCCGGAATCGGTTCCACTCTGGGCATTGTTGTTACTAACATTGCTGACAACTGTATCAATCTACAAGCCATCACCGAACTATCTTCAGACCACCTACCGGTGATTTTCGAGATGGAACGTGAAATCAACCGTAGGCAGCTGCATCGGAGGAGGATTTATCACCGTGCGAAGTAGTCCCAACTGCAACAATTCGTTGAGGATCAGATCGCCGAGAACCCAGCTCTCGTAACCACAGACGAGTTCTCTAAGAACTCACCAATGGCATTGGTGAAGCGGAAGCCTGGTTCATCCCTACAACTCCAATAAGTAAGTGAGTTCGCAAACATTGATCCCATGACAAAATGAATTATCTCTCTACGTAGCTGTATAAGAAGGCAATTTCAAAGAACAAAAAAACACCCCGTAAAGTTCTGTATAAAAAAACTCAACAAAATCATAGCCTCTAAAGTCGAAAAACTTGAAAATAGGCAGTTCAACAATGACATCAATGACCAGCCTACCAAATCATTTCCCTGATGATCACAGAGTAACAGCAAACGAACTCAAAAGCTACATCAAGTGCATGCGGAACATGAAAACTCCAGGATTCGATGGAGACTTTAACACTTGTTCTCAAGAACCTTGGACCCAAAGCGATAACCACTCTGGCCAACGTCTTCAATCGCTGTCTGGAGATAGGATACTTCCCATCCGGATGGAAGCTTTCTAAGGCGGTTCCCATCCTTAAACCGGGGAAGTATCCCACCAGGTCGGCCAGTTATCGACCAATCAGTTTGCTCCCGTCAATAAGTAAATTGTTTGAGAGAGTAATCTACTGGTTCATACGGAGGACAACTACATTCTACTGGACGAGCAGTTCGGATTCAGGAGCGATCACTCGACCGTCCAACAACTCCAACGGGTGACGAACCGGATCAGGCAATCAAAGGAGTTGTCTAAAACAACAGTGATGACCTTGCTGAACATTGAAAAGGCCTTTGATTGATAATGTCTGGCATCACGGCCTGACACATAAGCTGGTGCAGCAGAATTGTCATAGTGAAGAAGATCTCCAACTATCTCCATGTAAGCGTGTCCGGGGTGCTTTCAGAGCCCTACCCTATCCTTGCTTGAGTACCGCAGTGCAGTATTCTATACAAGTCGTGTACTTCAGACATACCGCCGCTTCCGTTTGGGGTACTCTTTCGCTATTTGCTGATGACTCAGCAATATGCTACTCCGGAAGAGTAATTCGAGCACTTGCTGCTGCAATCTGGCCTTGACGCCTATGGGTCTCCAGTTAGCTTAGTGGTTAAGGCTATGGATCGCCAATCCGGAGACGGCGGGTTCGATTCCCGTTCCGGTCGGGGAAATTTTCTCGACTCCCTGGGCATAGAGTATCATTGTACTTGCCTCACAATATACTAATTCATGCAATGGCAGGCAAAGAAAGCCCTTCAATTAATAACTGTGGAAGTGCTCAAAGAACACTAAGTTGAAGCGAGGCAGGTCAAGTCCCAGTGAGGACGTAGAGCCATAAAGAAGAAGAAGAAGCCTATGTGGGCTACCTCAGAAACTGGAAGATCCGGGTGAATTCTGCCAAGACACAGGTCATCGTGTTTCCGTATAGGAATACAGATCGCCTCGATCCAACCACAAAAGTAAAGGTGTTCTGAACAATCAAGTCGCCGGAGTCGACTTCGTGCGTTATCTAGGCCTGTTAATGGACAAAAAACTTCTGTTGAGACCGCACGTGGACGACAGAGTTAGGAAAAGTACTATCATGCTGAAACGATTGTATCTTATCATCAATCGGCGATCAAAGGTTTATACTATCAACAAAACTTTGTGGGCTTCGTGGCCGTTCGGCTAGAGGCGTCAGTCATCTAGACGTTTCGTAAGCCTAGGAGTGTGGGTTCGATTCCCGCTCCAGTCGGGGAAAACTTTTCGTCAAACGGAAAATTCTCCACTGAGCCACTGGGTGTTATGTGTGTTGTCTGTTGTCATATGTTAGTGCTTGTTCAGTCTGTCTCTGGTTGAAGACGGTGTAGTGTCTTAAAAAAAAAACTTGCAGTCTACAAACAGGTGGTGCTCCCGATGTTGGTGTACGGTTCCCCTATGTGGATGGGCTGCAACAGGACCCACATTACGAAGTTTTGCAGGTGATCCAAAACAAATTCTTAAAGATGATCTTCAAACTTCCTTCACGCACTAGGACAACTGAGGTCTATTGCCTAGCCTGTTTGGATATGATCAGTAACGGATTACAAAACCTTGCCATAAAGCAGTAGGCCAAAGCAGTTAGATCTAAATGTCGAACAATTATAAATATATCTATAAGACTAAATGTTGTAAATTAGCTGAACCTAGATCACCAAAATAAGTTTGTAGTTCTATCATTTCTTTAATTGAGTACCGAACAGGCATTTCCGAAGTGAGTGTGTATCCCGAATTTTCTGATTGTCATTGACATACCTACTCAATATCTTCGAAGCTGGAAAAGGTTTTTCATTGACGTATCTGGATCCCATAACTAATCCAGATTTTCTAGATTTTCATTACAAATCTCATTTAACTCCTTGTCTTTGACGATAGAAAATATGTCGTAATTTGCATCCACATTATTCCACTACGACCTCTCTCTCTATAGTGCTGGTCCCCACTTGACGTTGTTATTGCACTAAACACAGCAATAGGCAGTGAAGAAAAAAATCTTTCGCTGAGAATCAGTATTCTGAACCAGCACTGCACATACCGTTCTAGTACCTGACCTAGACGTGGTTTATGCGGGTGTACTCATTCGAAAGACCCCTATAGAGATGTTCATACTTTCGCTTAGCATACAATACCGCAGATAATTTATTGAATTAATGTTAATTGATTGAGCATTTTTTTCTCACAGCAAACTGTAGTAGATATATCTCAGTTCATAAGTCCAACTCATCCATGGTGGTGGCATCCCCAATATTCAATCGATTTACACACTACACCGGGTGCGCATTCTTCATCAATTCACCCGGGCGGAGTGTCAACCAGTTCAGTCATTTCCATTCAGGAACGTGCACTGGTACAGCTCATGCCGTCGTCGCACCGCCGCTGCCGGTCGACTAGCTAGCAACCGAGTGCACACTGTATTTGATATTCCAAGCTTGACTAGCTTCTTCCTTTCGCTTAATTTGCGGCGAGCCTACACAATTACCCAAGTGTACGTAGTTCGTAGGTACACAACAGCACACGGTACGCTGCTGGCTGGGCTGGGATGGACGACCAAGATCCAAACAAGGCTATCGGTGATTTCCTCGCCATTTGCTGTCGAGAATTCAAAATCAACCAAGTTATTCTACCGTTTGTGGGACGCGTGGTGTGAATGTGATGTAACTGCGTTTTCAAAATTATCGATTTCCAATTTAGCGCAATAACTTTTTTTAAGCACTTTTGTCGGAATTGTCGAGACAATCATTGGTATTCTTCGCACGGGAGCTACAAATGCAGTAAATGCCGATGAACCAAATTCCAATCGAGCACTGTCCCGTTCCGAAACTCAGACACTCACTCTTTACGTAAAAAAAAGGAAATCAAATATTTACACCTTCGGCTTATCGCTGTCTCGCAAGGCACTGAACGAGGGTTGTCAACGCTAGGGGAGATTTGTTAACGGGTAAAATAGAAATAAAGCATGTTTTTCATAATCTCATACATAAGTGTCGTAATTTGTTCTATTTTTATTAGAGTTTGTAATGACCAAAAATGAGTTCACACTAATGCCGTTTTTCTTTATTATTCAGTTCCAACCTGGGTTGGAACTGGATCAGATCACAGTTTCAACCCCAACCCGATTTCGGTTTCGCTTGTACTAAAGTTTGTTTGACGTTGTTTGTTTACACATTTTCCGCCAATCCAGTTCCAACCCAGGTTCAAAAAGAAAAACGGCATAAGGGTCTGTTCCAATTGGAGAATTAAAAAAAATATTCACTTAAACTTGACAGTTCAATACTTATTTCCTTAGGAAAACTGTCAAGTTTAAGTGTCGAACTGTCAAATTTAATTAAAAGTTCATTTTGATTCGCCAATTGGAACAGACCCTAAATAGCAGATCAGGGCCTGAAAGCAATCAAATAAATGTTCCAATGACAGTTGAACACTGTTCTAACCATCTATGTTTACTTCTGTGTTTAAACGTTCCCATCAATCACTACCCCAGCAGGATTTAGGCCTGTCCCTGTCCCTACCCGCAATTATGTACATCGTCTTGGTTGTCTTTGGTCAGCTTTAAGGACAAACGTCTTGAAATCCCGCTTCAACAGTCCATCAGAACTTCAGAGGCACAAATCTCAAGAAGCAAGCTTCAAACAGCATTGCATTTTATTATTCTGTTTTTGCTCACTTGTAATTAGCTTAAAATAAGAAGATCAAGTGCGCTGATTTTGTTTATGAAGAGATTTTGTGCACTCGAAATCGTGAGTAGGTGCCACAGTCGGCCATTCTGACGGCCATTTTGGGATCCTAACAAGTCTGTCCTTAAGCATCTCGGTTGATAGGTAATCGACCTCCGAGGCACTGTTCGATTCCACGCTACGGATGGCTGTCTCTATCTTCTGAAATGGTGTAGCTTCGCTGTTGACACGGGAAAAGCGTCGAACTCTTGGCAGATCATGCTGAGATATTGCTGACGTGGTTGACACTTGAAAAAGGTTTCCAAAGTGCACTAGCCAGCGTTTCGGCTAGTCAGCCGAGACGGTCAATAGCTGTTCAGATTAATCGGCTGTTCGAGTTCGTATGAAGTTGATCATCAATATTAACTTCTTTTCTCGGTCAGCCTAGATAGCTGTGTAGTGTCGGTAGCGATTGTCTCAATTGGCTAAGAATAACACTACGGACCGCCTGTTCCGATGGTAAGAATCCACCAACAGGTGACCCCTAATTCATGGTGTGATGCGGCTTCATGCTTACCGTGCCTAGGAATGAATGACTAGGGGGGTCTAATAAAAACCTAACCGCTAACGGAGCCTGTGGAGTACCAGGGCGCCCTTCACAGTATGTAGCCCTTACTGTGCTAACCGGAGCAATGGTGCAGTGGACCTTGTGTTTCTCCGAGACAATCAGCTGCCCTTCTTTAGTCTCACTTGAGGCTAAATAACGGCGGGATTATGAAGATGTTGTTAATTAGTTTAAATTTTCACCTATATGGTTTCGCATTATGCGATTTACACAGTGTATTCTGTGTATCCTCGCCTTTGGCGTTTTCCAATCGATACCGATCTGGTTTTATTGCTGTTGTTCTTTGTTGTGCTGTTATTGCAAACAGTTTAATCTTACCTAGTTTGGATAGTGGCTACGGTTAGGATAGCTCAGATCAATCTTCAGCATAAAAGAACAGCAACGATCAATCTTTGCAGACTTATGCAAAATGGTACAACCCAAGTGGCCTTGGTACAAGAACCTTACTTTCGTAAGGGAAATTTCTATCTAGGAAACCTTGTGAACCCGGTGTTTGCCACTTTCAGTAAACATGAAATGGCAAACTCGCGTGTCATGCCTCGAGCCTGTGTGCTTGTCAACAACGCAATAGTTGCTACACTCATCTCTGAACTAACCACCAGAGATGTATGTGCTATCACAATTGATGTATCTATTGGAAATCTCAACAGGAAATACGTCTTTTGTTCGGTTTATTTACCGCATGATGAACCATCCCCTACGGATGCTTTCAAACAAGTCATCGCATACTGTACTTCAAAAGGCCTTCCGCTTATTGTTGGCAGTGATGCTAATGCTCACCATATCATCTGGGGCAGCTCAGACATTAACTTGAGAAGCTCCAGTTTGATGGAGTACTTAAATAGTACAGATCTTGCATTACTTAACATAGGCAACCGCCCAACCTTCATGGTATCTGCTAGAGAGGAAGTGTTAGATATGACGCTTTGCTCTAGCAGAACTAGTCACGAGCTGACCAATTGGCATGTGTCAGATGAAGAATCTTTATCTGACCATCGCTATTTTTTTTTTTTGAACATTTAAATGTTTCTTCGCAAACATTGCGTTTCAGGAATCCTCGGTCAACAAACTGGGATCTTTTTACTGATTTGGTTGCGACCAAATTTCATGGATACTAACCATCCATTGACACTCCAAGTGATTTAGATGATGCCGTTGATACTACAACGACCTTCATCATGGAAGCTTTTGAAGAAGCATGCCCTCTACGGTCTGTGAAGATCACAAGAGGAACCCCTTGGTGGAACTCTGATCTGGCGAAACTCAGGAAACAATGTAGAAAGAGTTGGAACAGACGACGTTCGGCTGGTTCGGAGGCTTTCAGGTCGGCTCGCAAGGCCTACAGGAAAGTTCTCCGGTCTGCTGAACGATCCGGCTGGAAAAACCTTTGTGCAAATGTTTCCAGCTTGTGTGAAGTCAGTCGGTTAAACAGAATCCTTGCGAAATCTAAGGATTTCCGGGTGAACGAACTTTGTTTGCCAAATGTCTTCCCTGGATGTGTGGATATTACATCTTCGGATAAACCTGATGTCTTTTCTTGTAGTTATGATTCTTTAGCTTTGGCTCGGAGCATTGTAACTATAGAATCGATTGAGTAGGCTCTTAATAGCTTTGCTCCTTTCAAATCTCCTGGGGCAGATGGGATTCATCCTATTTTGCTTCAGAAGGGATTTGATTATTTCAAACATGTTTTGGAAAAACTACTTGTTTGCAGTTTTGCTACAGGGTATATTCCCAAATCCTGGCAGGACATTATTGTAAAGTTTATTCCAAAAGTGGGTCGTGCGTCGTATGAAGAAGCAAAGAGTTTCAGACCTATCAGTTTGCTTAGAACGCATTGTCGACCATCACATCCGTGATGTTCATCTGGCCAATGTGCCTCTTCATGTGAACCAACATGCTTACCAATCTGGAAAGTCCACTGTGACTCTTTTACACAAGGTTGTTTACGATATCGAGAAAGCATTCGCTCAAAAGCTGTCTTATCTGGGTGTTTTCTTAGATATCGAGGGTGCCTTTGACAACGTGCCTTTCGATGCCATATTGGAAGCCACACGGAGTCATGGTATATCTCCAATGATTTCCAATTGGATTCACCAAATGCTCAAAAACCGATATCTCTTCTCGACATTGCGTCTAGCAGGGGTTAGGAAATTGAGTGTTTGTGGATGACCCCAAGGGGGAGTCTTATCACCGCTTTTGTGGAATCTCGTAGCAGATACGCTATTGAGGCAACTCAATAATAGCGTATTTCCTACTTATGGTTTTGCCGACGACTACCTAGCATTGTTAGTTGGTATGTGTATAACCACCTTTTTCGACCTGATGCAAAGCGCCCTTCAGGTAGTTGAGGGTTGGTGTCGCCAATATGGCCTTTCGGTTAATCCGAGTAAAACATCTATTGTTCTTTTTACGGAAAGGCGAAACCGTAATGGCGTTCGACCTTTGCGTCTCTCTGATTTTGAAATTGATGTGACTGAACAGGTGAAGTACGTTGGAGCCATTCTTGATTCCAAACTTTCCTGGACACCTCACATTGAGTTCAGAATCAAGAAAGCTTGTATGGCCTTCGGGCAATGCCGGCGAACCTTTGGTACAACTTGGGGTCTAAAACCCAAGTATATCAAATGGATTTACACAACTGTGGTTCGGCCAATATTGGCTTATGGATGTCTTGTGTGGTGGCAAAAGGGCGAATTAAAATTAGGCCATCTCCAAAGGATGTGCTTAATGGCGATGTCTGGAGCGTTCTCTTCAACTCCCACGGCATCGCTCGAAGTTCTCTTTGGCGTTGCCCCACTACACATTCATCTCAAACAAGAAGCACTTTCTTGCACTTACCGGTTACGGGTACTCGGTCTACTAGAGGAAACTCCTGTGAACCGCACATCAACACACACCTCGTTGTTTCCACTTTTGGTGAATTGGGACAAAATTGTTCTTGCTCCAAGTGATCTTACAATTGCTTGTAATTTTCCGTATAGGACATTTTCCACGAAATTCCCTTCCCGGGAAGAGTGGACATCTGGTTATCTGGAAAGAAGTATTTCAGACAGTATCGTATGTTACACTGATGGCTCCCTTCTCGAAGGTCGAGCAGGTGCTGGTGTTTATTCTCGTGAGCTAAGGCTGTATCAGTCTTACTCACTTGGTAGACACTACACCGTTTTTCAAGCCGAAATCTTTGCTCTTATGTGCGGAGTGCAATCAGCACTTCAGCAGCACGTAATGGGCAAAGTATTATACTTCTGTTCAGATAGCCAGGCTGCTATTAAAGCACTTGCTTCGGCCAACTCTAGGTCGAAGGTAGTTATCGCTTGTCGAACTCAAATCGTAGAGCTGAATTCAACAAACGCTGTTCACCTTGTATGGGTACCTGGTCATTCTTCCATCGCTGGAAATGAATTGGCTGATGAGTTAGCTCGCACTGGAGCATCACATGACTTCATTGGCCCTGAGCCAGCTATTCCGATATCGAAGTGTGGGGTAAAGCTTCAGATTCATACCTGGGCTGCCATTCAACACAGACAATACTGGAATAGTTTGGAGTCATGTCGTCAAACCAAATTGTATTGTACTGCGCCATCTCAAAGAATGGCGAAGTATCTTACAAATCTGTTAAAGCAGAATTGCAGCATTCTGGTCAAAGCATTGACTGGCCACTGCCGACTCAGCTATCACATGGCGAATATTCAGCAAGCTGATTCATTTGCATGTGATAGCTGTGAATCCGATTATGGAACATCGTATCATTTGATATGTAACTGTCCAGTTTTTGCGCAACTGCGTTTCCGAGTATTCGGTAAACACTTATTAAGTGAAACTGACTTCAGAAACCTGAATCTTCAGGATATTTTGTTGTTCTTAACCCGCTGTGGTAAAGAGCTATAGGCTCTCTTCCGCTTTATGCGTTATTACCAGGGGCCTACATCGTCGAAACCAAAACATGACGCTGAAAGCGAGCGCCCATCAGCATCGTACGGACGCCGACGACGGGAACATTCAAAACAACATGCATGCGCTTCGCTTCAGCCGCCCTTCTTGTCACTTTCTTCGACGCAACGACGGGTGGCGGCTCATTTTCACACCGACTGGGATTCAGTTGAAACTTTCAAATTGTCTAAAATGTATGTTTGCTTAATATTTTTATGGGTAATGACCTATTTCAGTAAAATGTGCATAGAATACATTAACATTACACAGATTTGCCGGTTGTTACACTCATTAATTGAGTTATAACAGAGAAATTCATTCGATGTCGAACGAGCGTACGTGAGCTTGTGAGTGCGAAACAAAGTGGCGTCTGCGACGACGCAGCGCCGTCGGTTCATCGGTGACGATGACAGTCGGGCTGAGCGACGACGACGGCGCCTTGTTTCCATTGACGATTGAAACCTTTGTTTACAAACTTCGCCTGAAAATTTCAATTGAAATTGAAAATGTAGGGCCCTGGTTATTACAGTGCCCTTTTCAGGGCGCTGTTTGAACCCATTGTGGTACGCTTGTGCGTTAGTACCCTATTCCAGGGTATTTTTCCTATTTCCCTACCTGTCCCTATCCCCATCCAAATCCTTTTTCCTTCCTTTTCCCTCAGGTAGATGATGAAATAGGCTGTTATTTTGGCGATGGCACAAATGTCCCAAATGGAGGATAACGTGCCTCTGGAGCAGGCCTTCTGATACCTGACACTTGAAAAAGGTTTCCAAAGTGCACTAGTCAGCGTTTCGGCTAGTCAGCCGAGACGGTCAATAGCTGTTCAGACGTTTCTTTCACGTTGATTAGACCGGTCGTCCTCTATGGGCACGAAACATGGACCCTACGTGCAGAGGACCAACGCGCCCTTGGAGTTTTCGAACGGAAGGTGTTGCGTACCATCTACGGCGGAGTGCAGATGGAAGACGGGACTTGGAGAAGGCGGATGAACCACGAGCTGCATCAGCTGCTGGGAGAACCAACCATCGTCCACACACTTAAATTCAGAAATTGATCTCGGTAAACGGTTTACCGAGAATCAAACAGCTGATATCTCGGTAAAATATTTACTGATTCTCGGTAAAATTTTTACCGAGATTTCGGTAAACCATTACCGAGTCTCGGTGAACTTTGCCGAGATCTCGGTAAAAAGTCGGATTACCGAGATCTCGGCAAAGTTTTAACGACATCTCGGTAAAACTTTTACCGAGATTCAGTGAAAATTATTACCGGATTCTCGGCTGTTGGATTCTCGGCAATCCGTTTGCTGAGGTCGGCGATTTAATTTAAGTGTGCATACCGCGAAAATCGGGAGGCTATGGTGGGCGGGTCACGTCATCAGGATGTCGGATAGCTACCCGACTAAAATGGTTCTCGAGAGTCATCCGACCGGTACAAGAAGACGTGGAGCGCAGCGAGCTAGGTGGGTCGACCAAGTGGAGGACGATCTGCGGACCCTACGCAGAGTGCGGAACTGGAGACAAACAGCCATGGACCGAGTGGAATGGAGGCGGCTACTATGTACAGCAGAGGCCACCTCGGCCTTAGCCTGACCGGAAGGAAGAAAGGACGTTTCTTTCACAGGCGTCGTACCATTCGTCTTAGTCACACTAAGGGGACGTGACACATTGTAGAGGAGAAAAGCGTTGATGAGCTACGGTTTTGGCTCCTCGTGTTTTCGCTCACTCTATGGCGGCTTAGGCGTTTCTTCTCTCCTCTATCTTGCTCCAGGTGTGATCTAATGCTTTACCTGAGTGCTTAGCTCATCCAAATTATTCTCGCCGGTGGCAATGAAGGCGTTCTTGTTGACGCTCCATTGATCTTCTACGCTTCCGGATACATATCACTAAACTCTCTCTCTCTCTCTTCTTGGCGTAACGTCCTCATTAGGACAAAGCCTGCTTCTCAGCTTAGTGTTCTATGAGCACTTCCACAGTTATTAACTGAGAGCTTCCTCTGCCAATGACCATTTTGCAAGCGTATATCGTGTGGCAGGCACGAAGATACTCTATGCCCAAGGAAGTCAAGGAAATTTCCTTTACGAAAAGATCCTGGACCGACCGGGAATCGAACCCGTCACCCTCAGCATGGTCATGCTGAATACCCGTGCGTTTACCGCCTCGGCTATATGGGCCCTATATCACTAAACACTAAGCTTGAATACGTCTGACATAAACGAATGCTAACCGATTCTCATTTCCTCCCTATCTATTTGCAGATCGTTAAGCTCACCAAGCAAACCGACTTGAGCGAACGGCAGATCGAACGGTGGTGGCGCCGGCGGAGAGCCCAGGACAAGCCAACCACGCTGGTGAAGTTCTGCGAAAACTCGTGGCGATGCATCTACTACACGTACAGCTTCATCTTCGGATGTATCGTCATGTGGGACAAACCGTGGCTGTGGGACATCAAGAACTGCTGGTACGGTTACCCGCACCAATCGGTCACCAACGACATCTGGTGGTACTACATGATCTCGATGGCCTTCTACTGGTCGCTGACCGCTTCGCAGTTCGTCGACGTCAAGCGAAAGGACTTCTGGCAGATGTTCGTCCACCACATGATCACCATCGTGCTGATAGCGCTCAGCTGGGTGTGCAACCTGCATCGGGTGGGTTCGCTGGTGCTTCTGGTGCACGACTGCGCTGATATTTTCTTGGAGGTGAGTATTACGACCTTTTCGGTTCCTCGCAGTCCTTTTTTTATTGCTGAATCATCAACAATCGAAAAGAGTAAAATTTAAAGCCGGTTATAAATACCTGAACAATTAATCGCTATGTTTTATTGCAGGCCGCCAAGATTACGAAATACGCGCAGTACCAGAAGGTGTGCGATACCATCTTTGCCGTCTTCACGGTGGTGTGGATCATCACCCGGCTGGTGCTCTACCCGCGAATTATCTACAGTTCATCGGTGGAGGCGCCTAGCATATTGCCCATGTTTCCCGCTTACTACATCTTCAACACGTTGCTGATTCTGCTGCTGGTGTTGCACATCGGTTGGACCTATCTAATCATTCAGATCGCCGTGAAGGCAATCAGATCGGGACAGGTGAGTTATTATCGCTGTCAAGTAAATATAGGCGGCAACCTGCTGCTTAGTCTCCGAAAAGGGGTACATGTTAAATGTTCGGGTCATACCAAGTCGAGCTGTGAAGATACTAGTACAGGCGTAATTCGTTAGGTGTTGAACTCTGTGGTTCTGCTCTTGTTGTGTCTCAGGCATTGTTGTTATGATAAAATTACGAATTTGGTTCAGCAAACTTTATTTCTACTTATTCTGCAATATTTTTCTTGAAATTTTATAAGCTCAGCTTCATTAGTTGTCAGGAAGTAATATTCGTAATGCATTATATTAGTACAAAAGTATCTAGTTTAAATATATATATTGTTCAAACATTGTTGATTTCAATGTCATAAATCTTTGACACCCATTTCAAAATCTGAATACCCACTGAAAAAGCAATATCGATAGACTTTTAATACTTTATAATTAAGGTATTGTGGATTTACCGGCTACTTGTATTCTACCGGTTACTTAAGTAGCCGTTACAAAGTAGCCGTTTTCATATAAAAATCAACTTAATTGTCAAAAAATGAATGTCGCTGAGTAGTTAGTGGCAACGAGGAATAGCGCAAACAATAAAAATGTTTAAAAACATTTTTAAGTTACTCTTTTTATAAAACGGCCACTTTGGAGGCCATACTGAAGCGACCGGTAGAATACAAGCAGCCGGTAAATCCACAATAATTAAAGGTCCTACGTCTAGTAGGTCCATGGACGTGTTAGTCGTAGAGCTGCTACCACTCTTTCGAGGCTGTATTTTATGTTGACAAATGTTATCAACTTATGAGAAGAAGGCAAAAAAAACATGTTTTCCCTTACTAAAAGTTCACACAAATACCAATCGCAATGCGGAATACGGAGACGTAGCAAACCGCGTCCTAACTTTGCACAGTTATTTTGATCACTAACAGGCTTCGAAAAAAAAACTTAGTTGCAGAAATACACCTGTTGACCCAGTCTAATATGTAGTTAACGTATTCGTTGATCCTACTTCTGATTGGGCAACTATTTATTTGAATTTTGATTAGTGAAACCTCCTGGTGATAAACTCTGGGATGAAGGGCAATAAAACCAGTATTTCGGACCCCTGCCAGGCGCCCTGGGTTGAAGGGAGCAGGGGGTTGCAACTTAGGCGTAGGTCCACAACCATTACATGTGAGGGCTGAGGACGCCCCATGGATCCCAGTGGATAGACAAATAGAAAGGTGATCATGAGGGTAGGGACGTTAAGCCAAGGAAATATAGGAGGATAAGTGCCAAGCGTGAAAAGAAAGAACAACGCCCTTGTCAGCAAGGCGTACGAGTCTAAGAAATCAGAGCTCTTGAAGACGATGAGCGCGATGCATGCGCTCAATACTTTCTACAGTTATTACCACCCGTCGAAATCGAACGCCGCGGCTCAACATCGAGAAGCTGCGTAAAGTAGAAATTGCTCAAGACTGCGCGCAGCAGCTAGTAGTGGCCCTACCAACAGAAGAGCAGCTTTGCGCAGCTACACTTAAAGATGGTTTAGGGACATCAGATCTGCCATAGGTAGAACCTCGGCTTCAGCGCTAAGCTTCGCGCCTCCAAATCACAGAAACGACTATTATGACGGCGAATGTGAACAGTTGATAAACGAGAAGTTGGGCAAGAATGTTGCAATGCCGTACGAGGGCGAATGAGGCACGTTATAGACAGGCGCGGAACAGGCAGAACTCAGTTTTCCGGAGGAAGAAGTGCCATCAGGAAGAATGAGATCGCGAAGCGGTGGAAGAGATATACCGCGCTAAGAACACACGGAAGTTCTACGAGAAGCTGAACCGCTCGCGCAGAGGCTTTTTGCCACAAGCTGACATGTGCCGAGACAATCACAGAATCTTCTCACGAGCGAACGTGAGATGGTCGAGAGATGGCGACAGCATTACGATGAGCACCTTAATAGCGACGTTGTAAGCACAGAATATGGCGTGATAACAGATCTAGCAGAACGTGCGCAAGACGAAAGGTTTCCAGCCCCTAACCTCCAAGAGATTGAGGAGGAGGTTGGACGGTTGAAAAACAACAAAGCCGGCTGAGCAGATCAATTTACCAAGCGAGCTTCTAAAATACGGTGGAGAAGCACTGGTGAGAGCACTGCACTGGATCATTAGCAAGATTTGGGAGGAGTAATGGATGGAAGGTATCGTGTGTCCTATACTGAGCGCTACCTACAAGATACTCTCCCAAATTTTATGCCGCCGTCTATCAATGATTCGTGGGGCAATATCAGGCTGGATTCATGGATGAACGCGCTACAACGGACCAGATGTTCACCACCCGCCAGGTGTTACAGAAATGCCGCGAATACAACGTGCCCTTGTTCATCGATTTTAACCCTTTACTTCCCACGACTTTGAACGACTATTTCTATGCCAAGAAAGCGTTTCCGAAAAAAGTGCTTGAACAAAAGTTATTGTAAATTGGCCAAATTTTACGAAATCAACAAAAAAAAACCAGATTAATCCACCTAATGGTGATAGCGCCTTTCTCGTTGAATATGTACTCATGATCTTTTCGTCGACGTTAGCCGAAATTATCCTGAATCCTGAGAACACGTTATATAGAAATGCAACATTTTTAACAGACTTGGGAAACTTATTGATGACACACATTTCGATGTTACGTTCAACGACAAAACAGAGCTGACAAATATCAGACCTCTTAGTTGACTACTTGACTACCTTAACTTTATTCAAAATCGCAGATCATTTACGATTTTCGACTAAGTTTTTTTCAGCATACTGTAGGCTATATTTTTATTATTCTTGGTTACACGATTATGAGAAAAATGCAGAAAAGGTAAATATTCCTTTCAAATTTCAATCGCAATGAAAAGAGCGAGGACTCAAGCAGCCGCACCCAAATTGTGAGCAGTACCGTTTCGGAACCCGTTTCGGATCACTACCGGTGGGTTTCTAATGTGATCTGAGCTTATTTTTTGCTAATCCTTTGCTAAGTTTTTGGAAAAGTCGTGATTTTATGTATCGCATGCATGATTTTGCTTCACTTCTCTATTTAATTACTTCTGGTGGAACACTCGCAACTGATTCCGGAACACTATTATACTAGCCTTAGATGTGGCGTGCGACTATTTTCTTGCTGACCGTTCATCAGATTATCAAAAAGCCGCTATGGTTAGGTTCCCTTCTATATTTTACCACTTCTGGCGGGACACTCGTTACCAGTTCTGGAAGATTTTTTTTCTGGCCAGCTGTTCAGTGGGCTATTGAAAAAGCCTTCATTTGATGTGTCACATGCATAGGTTCGGATTTTTTATATTTGACCACTTACGACGGAACACTCAAAATCGGTTCCCGGAATCGATCTATTATCCCAAATATGGTCTGAGACTATTTTCTTCCTAACCGTTCATCGGGTAATCTAATAAACCATTTGATGTATCGCATGTTTTTGGTTTTCTTGTAGGGTGACTGTACCAATTATGGCACTACCTAAGGAAAACTATTCGTACAAAAATGACGAGAAGACCAACGAATGTCATCAATATGTTAAAAGATAGATAAGTTTCCATACTTTACAGGAAAAATATACAAACGGACCCAAAACTACGTTTAGTATTTATTACTGCGTGTGCCAATGATAGGAACCCTGTTCCAATTATGGATACATTTTTTAACTTCGGTTCCTTTTCGCACTATTCGCATGCATTCCTTATGGGATTAGCCATAACTGGTACACTATGGCGATAAAGGGTGCAAGGAAGCCGAAATTTTAAGGAAAATGATTTATTTCAACCATAATTTGAGCAAAATGTGGAATTTTATTGAGTGCAACCATCTTTTGTGAACGTTAGCTGTTGTTCACAAAATTTTTCTTGTTGATTTACATCGTTAAAGCGTGAAAATCAACTATGGCGAATAATTGGTACTATAGCCATAATTGGTACACTTACCCTACATTTGACCATTTCTGGCGGAACACCCGGAATCGGTTCCGTAACACATTGATATGGTCTGTGACTGATTTCTGGCTAACTGTTAATCATCTTAAATTAGTTCCCTAATGTAGTATTAGCCTACTTCCTTGATTACTGATCATAAGGTTAATGAAAACCCGTGATTTGATGTGTCGCATTCATGAGTTTAGTACACTTCTACATGTGGCCACTTCCGGAGGGAAACAAGGAACCGGTCCCGGAACACTACCGGTTCAGATATAGTCTGAAACTGTTTTCTTGCTAACCGTTCATCAGGTTATCAAAAAAGTCGCGCTTTGATGTGTCGCATGCATGGCTTTGGTTCACTTTTATATTTGGCCACTTCCGGCGGGCTACCCGGAATTAATTCCGGAATACTACCGACAGACCCCAATGTGGTCTAATCCAATTTACTTAATAACTGGTCATCAGGTTATTGGAAAAGCTGTGATTTGATGTGTCGCATGCTTGGGTTTGGGTCACTATTATATTTGATAACTTCCGGCGAAACACCCGGAACCGGTTCCGGAACACTACCGGTTCAGATATGGTCCTAGACTATTTTCTTACCAACCGTTAATTAGGTTATCAAAAAATTTGCATTTCGATGTGTCGCATGCATGGATTTGGTTTACTATTATATTTTGACCACTTCCGGCGGGACATCCGGAACAGGTTCCGGAACACTACCAGTTCAGATATGGTCTAAGACTATTTTCTTGGAAACCGTTCATCAAGTTATCGAAAATGCCGCAGTTTGATGTGTCGTATGTAAGGGTTTGGTGCATTTTCATGTCGGGCCCCTTCCAGGGGTACCAGTCCGGAACACCTAAATGGCCATAACTCCGGAACGGCTGGACCGATCCGAACCATTTTCAATAGGAAACAATGGGACCAGATTCCGCGTCGAATGAACCGTCGGTCATTAAAATCGGTTGAGGTTTACTGCCAAAAAGTGATGTGAGTTTTTTGTCCACACACATACACACATACACACATACATCAGGTATCAGGTATCAGTAGGTCGGCTCTAGAGGCACGTTCTCCTCCATTTGGGAAATTTGTGCCATCGCCATGAACACGAGCCTATTCATCATTTACCTGACGGAGAAGGGAAGGAAAAAGGATAGGAGATGGGAAAGGACAGGTAAGGGAATAGGAACGTCATACTCGCAAAAGCGTACCACAATGGGTTCACATAGCGTCCTGAAAAGGACACTGTAATAACGCATAAGCGTGCCACAATGGGTTCGAACAGCGCCCTGAGAAGGGCACTGTGATAATGCATAAAGCGTAAAGAGAGCCTATAGCTCTTTACCACAGCGGGTCAAGAACAACAGAACGTCCTGAAGATTCAGGTTTCTGAAGTCAGTTTCACTTAATAAGTGTTTCCCGAGTACTCGGAAACGCAATTGCGCAAAAGCTGGACAGTTACATATTAAATGATACGAAGTTCCATAATCGGATTCACAGCTATCACATGCAAATGAATCAGCTTGCTGAATATTCGCCATGTGATAACTGAGTCGGCAGTGGCCAGTCAATGCTTTGACCAGCATGCTGCAATTCTGCTTTGACAGATTTGTTAGATACTTTGCCACCCCTAGAGATGGCTCAGTACAATACAATTTTGTTTGACGACATGACTTCAAACTATTCCAGTATTGTTTGTGCTGAGTGGCAGCCCAGGTGTCAATCTGAAGCTTCACCCAACACTTGGATACCGGAATAGCTGGCTCAGGGCCAATGAAGTCATGTGATGCTCCAGTGCGAGCTAACTCATCAGCCAATTCATTTCCAGCGATGGAAGAATGGCCAGGTACCCATACAAGGTGAACAGCGTTTGCTGAATTCAGCTCCTCAATTTGAGTTCGACAAGCGATAACTATCTTCGACCTGGAGTTGGCCGAAGCAAGTGCTTTAATAGCAGCCTGGCTATCTGAACAGAAGTATATTACTTTGCCCATTACGTGCTGCTGAAGTGCTGATTGCACTCCGCACATAAGAGCAAAGATTTCGGCCTGAAAAACGGTGCAGTGTCTGCCAAGTGAATAAGACTGATACAGCCTTAGCTCACGAGAATAAACACCAGCACCTGCTCGACCTTCTAGAAGGGAGCCATCAGTGTAACATACGATGCCGTCTGAAATACTTCTCTCCAGATAACCAGATGTCCACTCTTCCCGGGAAGGGAATTTCGTGGAAAATGTCCTATATGGAAAATTACAAGCAATTGTAAGATCACTTGGAGCAAGGACAACTGTGTCCCAATTCACCAAAAGTGGAAACAACGAGGTGTGTGTTGAACTGCGGTTCACAGGAGTTTCCTCTAGTAAACCGAGTACCCATAGACGGTAAGTGCAAGAAAGTGCTTCTTGTTTGAGATGAATGTGTAGTGGGACAACGTCAAAGAGAACTTCGAGCGCTGCCGTGGGAGTTGAAGAGAACGCTCCAGACATCGCCATTAAGCACATCCTTTGGAGATGGCCTAACTTTGATTGGACCGTTCTCACTTCGCCCTTTTGCCACCACACAAGACATCCATAGGCCAATATTGGCCGAACAACAGTTGTGTAGATCCATTTGATATACTTGGGTTTTAGACCCCAAGTTGTACCAAAGGTTCGCCGGCATTGCCCGAAGGCCATACAAGCTTTCTTGATTCTGAACTCAACATGAGGTGTCCAGGAAAGCTTGGAATCAAGAATGACTCCAACGTACTTTACCTGTTCAGTCACATTGATTTCAGAATCAAAGAGACGTAAAGTTCGAACACCATTACGGTTTCGCTTTTCCGTGAAAAGAACAATAGATGTTTTACTCGGATTTACCGAAAGGCCATATTGGCGACACCAACCCTCAACTACCTGAAGAGCGTTTTGCATCAGGTCGAAAAGGGAGCTGATGCACATACCGACTAACAATGTTAGGTAGTCGTCGGCAAAACCATAAGTAGGAAAACCGCTATTATTGAGTTGCCTCAATAGCGTATCTGCTACGAGATTCCATAAAAGTGGTGATAAGACTCCCCCTTGGGGGCATCCACAAACACTCAATTTCCTAATCGCCGCTTGACGCAATGTCGAGTAGAGATGTCGGTTTTTGAGCATTTGGTGAATCCAATTGGAAATCATTGGAGATATACCATGACCCCGTGCGGCTTCCAATATGGCATCGAAAGGCACGTTGTCAAAGGCACCCTCGATATCTAAGAAAACACCCAAGCAGGATTGCTTTTGAGCGAATGCCTTCTCGATATCGTAAACAACTTTGTGTAAAAGAGTCACAGTGGACTTTCCAGATTGGTAAGCATGTTGGTTCACATGAAGAGGCACATTGGCCAGATAAACATCACGGATGTGATGATCCACAATGCGTTCTAAGCATTTCAGAAGAAAAGAGGTCAAACTGATAGGTCTGAAGCTCTTTGCTTCTTCATACGACGCGCGACCCACTTTCGGAATAAACTTCACAGTAATATCCCGCCAGGATTTGGGAATATACCCTGTAGCAAAACTGCAAACAAGTAGTTGTTTCAAAACATGTTTGAAATGATCAAATCCCTTCTGAAGCAAAATAGGATAAATCCCATCTGCCCCAGGAGATTTGAAAGGAGCAAAGCTATTAAGTGCCCATTCAATCGATTCTAAAGTTATGATACTCCGAGCCGAAGCTAAAGAATCATAACTACAAGAAAAGACATCAGGTTCATCCGAAGATGTAATATCCACACATCCGGGGAAGTGTGTACTGAATAAACATTCTAAAACTTCCTCATCAGAGGAAGTGAAATCACCATTTGGCAAACGAAGTTCGTTCACTTGAAAATCCTTAGATTTTGCAAGGATTTTGTTCAATCGACTGGCTTCACTCAGACTGGAAACATTTGTACAAAGGTTTTTCCAGCCGGATCGTTCAGCAAACCGAAGAGCTTTCTGGTAGGCCTTGCGAGCCGACCTGAAAGCCTCCGATCCAGCCGAACGTCGTCTGTTCCAACTCTTTCTACATTGTTTCCTGAGCTTCGCCAGATCGGAGTTCCACCAAGGGGTTCCTCTTGTGGTCTTCACAGACCGCAGAGGGCAGGCTTCTTCAAAAGCTTCCATGATGAAGGCCGTTGTAGTATCAACGGCATCATCTAAATCACTTGGAGAGTCAATTGATGGTGAGTATCCATGAAATTTGGCTGCAACCAAATCGGTAAAGAGATCCCAGTTGGTTGACCGGGGATTCCTGAAACGCAAAGTTTGCGAAGTAAAATTCACATGTTCAAACAAGATGTAACGATGGTCAGATAAAGATTCTTCATCTGACACATGCCAATTGGTCAGCTCATGACTAATTCTGCTAGAGCAAAGCGTTATGTCTAACACTTCCTCTCTACCAGATACCATGAAGGTTGGGCGGTTGCCTATGTTAAGTAATCCAAGATCTGTACTACTCAAGTATTCCATCAAACTGGAGCCTCTCAAATTGATGTCTGAGCTGCCCCAGATTATATGGTGAGCATTAGCATCACTACCAACAATTAGCGGAAGGCCTTTTGAAGTGCAGTATGCAATGACTTGCTTGAAAGCATCCGTAGGGGATGGTTCATCATGCGGTAAATAAACCGAACAATAAACGTATTTCCTGTTGAGGTTTCCAACAGATACATCTATTATGATAGCACATACATCTCTTGTAGTTAGTTCAGAAATGAGTGTAGCAACGATTGCGTTGTTGACAAACACACATGCTCGAGGCATGACACGTGAGTTTGCCATTTCATTTTTACTGAAAGTAGCAAACACCGGATTCACAAGGTTTCCTAAATAGAAATTCCCCTTACGAAAGTAAGGTTCTTGGACTAACGCCACTTGGGCTGTACCATTTTGCATAAGTCTACAAAGATTGATCGTGGGACCAGATTCCGCGTCGAATGAACCGTCGGTCATTAAAATCGGTTGAGGTTTACTGCCAAAAAGTGATGTGAGTTTTTTGTCCACACACATACACACATACACACATACATACACACACACATACATACACACAGACATCACCTCAATTCGTCGAGCTGAGTCGATTGGTATATGTGACTCGACCCTCCGAGCTTTCTATCAAAAAGTCATTTTTGGAGTGAACATATAGCCTTTTCAGTACACTTAGTGTTCGAGAAAGGCAAAAAGCCGATGGAGTTTTCAAAACTATTGCCAAAGAAATCCCCAATGAAACATCCAGAAAAATGTTCAATGAAATTGACAAAATTGTTTACAGTACAGTACAGTATGTAACAGAAAGCTCGATAACCCTTTTGCAGGTGTCGTGCAGCAGGAACTATGCTCAAGGAAGTTGAGGAACATAACAAAAAATATCTGGAATCGAACCTGTCACTGTCGATATGATCTTTATGAATATCTGCATATTTCATTCTTCAGCTACATGGCCCTAGAATTACCGAATGAATTGCTGAGAGAATTGTATTATGAATGATCAAAAGGAATGTAATAAAAGTTCTTGAAGAAAATGCCAAAATAATTCCCTAAGTAATAGCCAAAGGAATTATTAAGAAAATGTCCAAAATAAAAAAAAATGCAAGCATTGTCAGATGAATTGATAAAGGATTTGCCAAATATCCGATGCCGAAAGAATTTCGAAAAAAAAAATGCCGATTTAGTTTCACAAGGAATTGAATATGCGGAAAGAACCCTTTTAATTATTTTTTTTTTGAAAGACTTCCCCGAAAATTATCAGAGAAATTTCCAATTAAAATTTTCCGGAGAAATTCTCGAGGAAGTTGTGTATAATTAACAATCCAGCCATCCAAGAAATTACTAAAAAATCCTAATTAATCCACCTAGCGGTGGTGGCGCCTTTCTCGTGCCTTCGAAACCCCATTTCAATAAAGCTCAAGCGAAATGTTTATGTTAGAGTGACTGGAAGGGAGAGTGGTGTCATGTTCCGATTTTGACAGGTCTCCTGCTCGTTTGGAACGCGCGTTTGTATGGATTTGACAGCAATTTGACACATGATCTTTGTTCCAATTTTGACATTGACGCCACTCTAAGTTAAAGGCACTCTAGTTTATGTATATCGCACTTTCATACAATTAACAGAAATCCATTTCATCATACCAGAAATCATATCGTTTATATGGCTTTCGATGTTTGAGCCTCAAACTCTTAAGAAAAAGACGCTATCTTGAATTTGAAGCCGCCATTTAAGATTAAAGATTGTCATCTTGGATGTTCTGGTCGTCATTTTTGGAATCCAGACATCATCCCCATACCAAATATACCAATAATGCATTGTTTCAGGCCCTAAAACTCAATTAAACAGCCGCGCTATTGAATTCGGAACCGCCATCTTAAATTTTAGATCGGCATTTTGGATATCCTGATCGCCATTTTGGACTCTGGAAGTCTTCCCCATACCAAATATAATATAATATCCAGTCATCAGGTTATCAGGAAAGCCATTATTTGTTGTATCGCATGCATGAGTTTGGTACTCTTTTATATTTGGCCACACCCGTCGAGACCCCTGGAACCGGTTCCGGACAACTACCGGTTCAGATATGGTCTGATACTGCTTTCCTGCTGACCGTTTATCAGGTTATCAAAAAATGCCGCTGTTTGATGTGTCGCATGCATGGGTTTGGTACTCTTTTATATTTGGCCACTTCCGGCGGGACATCCGGAACCGGTTCCGGAACACTACCGGTTCAGATATGGTCTGATTCTGTTTTCCTGCTTACCGTTCGTAAGATTGTCGAAAATGCCTCTGTTTGATGTGTCGCACGCATCGGTTTGGTACTCGTTTATATTTGGTTACATCCGGCGGAACATCCAGAACCGGTTCCGGAACACTACCGGTTCAGATATGGTCTGATACTGTTTTCCTGCTTACCGTTCATCAGGTTATCGGAAATGCCGTTGTTTGATGTGTCGCATGCATGGGTTTGGTACTCTTTTATATTTGGCCACTTCCGGTGGGACATCCGGAACCGGTTCCGGAACACTACCGGTTCAGATGTAGCCTGATACTGTTTTCCTGCTAACCGTTCATCGGATTATCGAAAAAGCCGCTGATTGATGTGTCGCATGCATGAGTTATGTTCAATTTGATATTTGGCCACTTCCGGCGGGACACCCAGAACCGGTTCCGGAACACTACCGGTTCATATATGGTCTGAGACTATTTTCCTGCTTACCGTTCATCAGATAATCGTAGATGCCGTGGTTTGATGGGTCGCATGCATGGGTTTGGTGCATTTTCATGTCTGGCCCCTTCCAGGGGTACCGGTTCCGGAGCACCTAAATGGCCATAACTCCGGAACGGCTGGACCGATCCGAACCATTTTCAATAGGAAACAATGGGACCAGATGCCGCGTCGAATGAGCCATCAATCGTTAAAATCGGTTGATATTTACTATCTAAAAGTGAGGTGACCTTTTTTTGTACACATACACACACACATACATACACACACACACACATACACACACACAGACATCATCTCAACTCGTCGAGCTGAGTCGATTGGTATATGAAACTTGCCCCTCTGGGGGCTCTATCGAAATTTTATTTTTGGAGTGAACATATAGCCTTTCGGTACACCTTGGTGTACGAGAAAGGCAAAAAGTTGTGAATCAATAGTTTTTTGATTGTTTATCAATAGTTCCACTATTGAAACAAGTGGTTAGCAGTTGGGTTTACCTAATGTGATTACAATCATATTCTAAAATCTATTGCATCATATTCATCTAATTCCGTTTGTCTCGAGTTCGTCGAAAATCGATGGTGTTCTCTAGAGCAACCATGGGAAGTAGAGGGTTAAGTCAGTCCTGGAACAGTGTTTTGCTTGGCTGATTGCATTTTTGGTAACAGTATTTATTCTGTTTTCATAGCTTAATTTTGTCTAGGAAAACTAATCCTAATGGGCCAACCCGGAATCGGGTTGTAATGCAAGACGGCTGCATTTTGATGTCCGTGCTAGGGATCTGTTTGCTTGTCTTGCAGTATTTATCGCCAGAAATGATCTGAAAGTATGCAATAACTCCGGTTGCTAGGGCTATATTCCTCCTGAGTGATAGAAGAACCCTACACATCCCAACTAACATTTATTGTGAATGTAAACGTCAACAAAGCGTCCTCAATACGGCTTGATGCTGAGTTACTGTGTTGTACATATGGACGGAAGCTTCTATGCAAGCCCTATACCAATGAATCTGGCGAACTTAATCCACTTGTACATGCTGTGCGATCAGCTTCTATGCCACCTAGCCATAGCTCTTTTCTCGGCTCCTATGTAACCACTAACTGAATAACATCTTGAGAAGGCGCTTTTTCAGCCTTTTCGCAGTTGTTAAATAATAGTTTTTCGGCATCCCCAAATTAAACGATTAAATATAATTAGGTTATGACGCAATACATGTGGAACTGGAATTATCACTTTTATAATTGAATAATTAAAGTACTTGCCGCTACTTAGAATCGAACTCCCGATCTCCGTATCCACTGGTCCCGATAATGTCCTCGCTGCCACACTGCTATATAAAAATAACATAGAAAATAGCCCGTTTTGTTTTACTCCAGACAAGGATTCATATTAATTGTGTCACAAGAAACCTAACCCAACTACATCTTGCTGCAAAAGCTTGTGAAACGTCAAACGCAATAATGTTTACATTGAACAAGCTGTGTGGTTGCGCCAACAGATTCTTCTTCACAGCTTCTAGCTGAAAGAGTGTTCTTTAAACGGCTACGAAGTGCTGCTGTTTTGTGTTTTGGCAACATTACAAAACGTACTGTATAAAAGCAGCTGTTGTAGTGGCTGGGACTCTTACTCGATTTGCACATCTTCCGGCATTGCACTATGGGCCAGAAATCGAAATTTCGCGACAAAAGTCAAAAAAGTTGTTTTTCTAAGATCAATTAATTTTTATATAATGTATGATTGTTTGGGCTATGTTTGATTGTATTCCGACTGATTTTTTCGATTTGTAACAAAATTGTATGGTTTTTTGTATGGAGAAACTTCTTATAAGCGAAAATTCTTGATTTTAATCAATATTAAGGGAAATGTACTGAAAAATGTGACCAACAAGTATAACGCATACATTTCCTAAAAGTAATTTGAGTACATTTTGCATATTTGATGCACAAATTGCGATGATTTTAAGTTTAAATTTAAATTTCACAATATTTACTTGAATTTTACGTTTTACTTGCCATTTTTTTCAAGAAGTAGGAGTACATAGCACCAAACAACTTTTATTCTAGAAGGTTTTGTTTCGGATATGACTGTGATTGTAGGCTTTTATTAGTGAAATTAGGAATAAAACCACAGCTCAGGTGAGATGTTTTCTCACGATCCTTATATACTACACAAGTGTTTTACCGACTAAGCTACCGATCCAATTAATGACACGGCATTTTATTTGTAATAAGGAAAATCTATCCTTTTCTCAAGTCATTCCCCTAATCGTAAATATGTCCATCCCACTTGTATGCACGAAGAGCGAGCGCAATTTATTTATTGTTCAATTACCGGCTCTGAGTCATTTGGCCGAAAGGGTCGTTTGGCCGGACGCCGTTTGGCTGAAGGAGAAATGTTGAACTTAAACAATGGTGTCACTGTTTTCCACGACAGTGGAAAAGAATGGCCTATGATTTAAAGGAGGAAAAATCTCTGGTAAAATATTGAAGTTTCAACGCCAACTAATCCCCCAAATGGCAGGACATCTGAAGCACCTGAGTAGCGGATTTTTTACCAAAAACTTATCCATACATACATACAGTTGAGTTAATTGAAAACCATAATTGACCACGCAAATTGATGTACCGAAACTTTGCACTTTGAGTAAGTGTGTGGTATTGATTTAAAAGCCTACAATCACAGTCATATCTGGAAGAAAACCTTCAAGAATAATAGTTGTTTGTTGCTATGTGTATTGTTTCGCAAGCCATAAAGTAGTTGCGTCGTAATGGCAAGATTGGATGATTATTGAAGCACAGTGTAAAGCATGTTGAAAATTACTAAAAAAAATGCACTAAAATAACTCTAACTTGGTCTCCCGCAAATTCCCGCAAAAAAGTTCGGTAGCATTCGAAAAAGAAGAGTCTGAACTAGCATCCTAGACCAGTTGCATGTCGAATACGGTCGAATACTCCTACTTTTTGAACAAATTGGCAATTAAAATGTAAAATTTAAGTAAATATTGTGAAATTTCAATTTAAACTTAAAATCATCGCAATTTGTGCATCAAATATGCAAAATGTACTCAATTTACTTTTAGGAAATGTATGCGTTGTACTTGTTGGCCACATTTTTCACCACAAATCACATTTTTCTGAATAATGATTAAACTCAAGAATTTTCGCTTATAAGAAGTTTACCCATACAAAAAATCATACAATTTTGTTACAAATCGAAAAAATCAGTCGGTATACAATCAAACATAGCCCAAACAATCATACATATATAAAAATTTATTGATCTTAGAAAAACAACAATTTTGATTTTTGTCGCGAAATTTCGATTTCTGGCCCATAGTGCATTGAATTAAAGTGCAATAAAAGCAAGCCAAATATTGTCGCGCTTATCTTTTATTAGAGTCCTGCGGCGGTCGTACGCTCGCAAGGCATACCGCCGCATGACAGTCGCAAGGCTTAACAAAAGAAAAAGTGTTCCCGCCAAAAACAAAAGCACGTGGGTTTCGCAGTGACAGATGTTTTTGAATGTATTTGTGACGAACGGCAAGAGTGGCTCAGTGGAATGAGTGTTCTTGCTGTCAAACCCCATATAATGGCATTAAAATACTTTTAAATCTGGTGACACTGTTACGATTAGTGACTGTCGCGCTTATATCAGAAGCTAGTGGCAGATAATCGCCATATTCTGATTTTTCTCGAGAAGCATAATAATTTCACAGCACAGACATGGATAGCTGTAAAGAATTTGTGTAGTAGCTATATATCCCGCTTAATGTTTGTTTTGACAATAATGTTTATATCCGACAAGCCGTGTTGGTAAACCAACAGTTTCTTTATTACAGCTTCTAGCCGTAATGAAATCGCATGACGGCCTTTAAAGCGCTGCTGGTTTGGGGATTTGTCAGTATAACGAATTGGACTGTATAGTAGGCCGTCCCTTATTTTGCAAAAATTGGAAATGTTATAAGTTCGTTAGTGGAAAATGACCGTTTTAGCTAAGAAATGATCGTGTCAAAATTTGAAGTCCGTATCTCAAGGCTAAGTGGTCGGCGTTAAGTCAGAATGGACTACGCAATTTTTTGATCAGGTAAAGATAAGCGAAGGAATTCGATATTTCTGAATTTTTTGATGTTTCTTGGATGTTGATGGGTCATTACATAAAAGAACTACAGTTTTTCAGAAAATAATGCGCTTGATTTGATATCTTAAGTGCTTGCAGGACATTTCCCCAAAATCATTGAAAAACAGATGGTCCGGTATGACTTAACGCCGACCAAGTGGTCCCTCAAGGGGCCTAAAGTTGTCAAAAATTGCATGGGACCAAAAAACATGAAATTTTTTTCGACAAAAAATACGCTATTCTACTAAAACCTGTGATTTTTGGACCCTAAAGGGCCAAAAATGTGCTTAGATTTGCGATATCTCTACTCGTTTTTGAGTTATTGAACAAAATAGGGTAAGTTTGTTAGTGGGGACTCCTATTCGCCTTGACGGAGGCTCTCTGAGAGAATTGCGCTTGCGTGAAAACAATTTGTTTTAACATGGGAAAGGATAGGAGCTGCATTTTCGAATGCTTCTAATTCTTTATAGAATTTTTTTCAAGCAAAACGTTCTTAATGTTATCGAATGAGATTTTGATACGCTATATTATAGACATAACATTGTGATTTAAAAACTTTTATCTAAAACCAGTTATAATGTAGCTAATTGAAAGTCTATTGCAAAATATTAACACTTTTTTCAATCTGAAGTCCCTAAAATATTTTAGAAGCATTTGAAAATGCAGCTTCTATCCTTTCCCATGTTAAAAAAAATTGATTTCACGCACAGCGCAATTCTCTCAGAGAGCCTCCGTCAAGGCGAATTCGATGTGTTCAAGTTTTCACATCTTCCGGGAATTCTCCCGGGGTCGGAATAGAGTGGAGTAAAGGCAGCCCCAGTGACAAGCAATGGATTTCTGAAAACCGAGTTTGGTAGCTGTATTGTGCTTGTTTTGCAGTCGTGTATTAGCTTATGATTTATATTTGACTAGCTTTCCTTTTATTCAGCGTTGACTGCTTTTACTCGATGGTTACACAAAAGAAAGTAAATGACTGAAGCTTATAGCGCTGAAAATGTTAGTGTGGATGTACATTTAAATTGTGAGAGTATTTACAAGCTAAAATCGAACATGTAACAGAAAAATAAAACTGGTAACATCGGATTTCTATCGACGATAATGAAATGGAGGCAGTTGAAGAATTCGTATACTTGGGTCACTGGTGGCCGCCGACAACGATACCAGCAGAGAAATACAGAGATGGATTGTGGCAGGAAATCGAGCTTACTTTGGACACCGCAGAACTCTACTACAAAGCTGGCCGTCAAGTACAAGACACTGAAGACGGCCTTACAGTTGAGGTCTAAATACGTATCTGTCAAAGGATGCAAATTCTTAGTGGAATTCAAAGGAACAGTACTTAACACGATTTACTTTTTACTTACAGATATTCTGCCCCACTCCCATAACAGTCCCATCTTTGCTGGGTTTCCCATTCATATGGGAATGTTATGCGAGTGGGGGCAGTATTCCCCTAACAAGCCCAGGTTCATCATCATCATTTTTCAAAGTTAATTCTGTAGCTAAATGAACTCTTTCTTCTTACAAAAACTTTATCCTGCGACCTTTGTGAAGACACAGAAATAAACACGGTCTTAAAACAGAAAATGCTTCCTTCTAATCTTCGTTCTCTATTCCCAACTGACTGTAAGGACGTGGCTAGCGTCGTTATTGAAACTTTTATAAGCGCGTCTCCAAGTAGCAGTGCTGAAAAATTCATTCGTCATATCTAAATTCAATCACCTACAGCTCATTTTAGAAGCTGAACCTGAGAACATGGTATATGGAAAACTTGTGCGGCTAGACCAGTTATGCAAGAAAGTCACGGAAAAACCACTATTTTTCGAATATTTAAGGTAAATGTCACGGACTACCTTTGAAAAATGCCAAATGATATTCACCGTGAATATCATTCGCATTTTTTTGAATTTTAAATATTCGAAAAATAGCGGTTTTTCCGTGACTTTCTTGCAGAACTGGTTTGGCCGCACAAGTTTTCCATATACCATATTCTCAGGTTCAGCTTCTAAAATGAGCTGTAGGTGATTGAATTTAGATATGACGAAATGAATTTTTCAACACTGCCAAGTAGTCTAGTGAATATGGCTCTCGATTCCCGTTCCGATAGGGAACTTTTCCCGACTTCTTAGGCTTAGTGCATCATTTTAGCGAAAAGCTCATGTAGTGGTAGGCAGAGGAAGCCCCTTACTTAAAAACTGTAGAAATGCTCAAAGAACACTAAGTTAAAGTGAGATAGGTCAAGTTTAAAAACATCGGAGATCGGATTCCCAATATTGTCTGGTAGGGGATGACTTTGAAGAAGGAAGTAATGTTCGAAGGACCTGTTTTTGGGGCAACAGGTCATTTGAAGAAATGGCGTTAGTAGGACGGACATTTGGGAAAAGTAGCACAATCCTTACGCTCACGGATATGATTTAGGGTTCCCACTTGCGTGTTTCAAGTCTTACATTTTTATCTACCTTAAGGGGGACAGGAGTTTGAATTAACGTGGTCTGCAAGTTGCCTTAAACTCGATTAGCCACGGGGCCCCTGGGGGGGAGGATTTTTAAGGCCCCGGTTGATCATCTAGACCCCCTGGGGTCGTATCTTGTTTATATGGCTTGTGCTTTGTTTATCCGGAATTCGACATTTATGTTTTGTCGTGTCTTCTTGGTCTATGGTGCCCAGGGAGTTTGCGGTGGATGCGTCGCGGGTTGAGTCGTTTCCGAATTTTTGCTTCCCATCGCGCTGCAGTGTGAACGAGAAAGAATAAAATCGATGTCGTCGAATTCAGTGTGCGGTGGATGCGTCGCGGGTTGAGTCGGTTCCGAATTTTTGCTTCCCATCGCGCTACTGTGTGAACGAGAACGAGAAAGAATAAAATCGATGCGGTCGTATTCAGTGTGCGGTGGATGCGTCGCGGGTTGAGTCGTTTCCGAATTTTTGCTTCCCATCGCGCTGCAGTGTGAACGAGAAAGAATAAAATCGATGTCGTCGAATTCAGTGTGCGGTGGATGCGTCACGGGTTGAGTCGGTTCCGAATTTTTGCTTCCCATCGCGCTACTGTGTGAACGAGAACGAGAAAGAATAAAATCGATGCGGTCGTATTCAGTGTGCGGTGGATGCGTCGCGGGTTGAGTCGTTTCCGAATTTTTTGCTTCCCATCGCGCTGCAGTGTGAACGAGAAAGAATAAAATCGATGCGGTCGTATTCAGTGTGCGGTGGATGCGTCGCGGGTTGAGTCGTTTCCGAATTTTTTGCTTCCCATCGCGCTGCAGTGTGAACGAGAAAGAATAAAATCGATGTCGTCGAATTCAGTTTGCGGTGGATGCGTCGCGGGTTGAGTCGGAAAAATTTGCAAATTGTATTTGAAACGAAAAAGTGTTTTATTTTTACCGATCGGTTTGCGTGTGCGTCGTCGTTCCGCGTGTGGATTCGGATCCGTTTGTGTGTGATTCAAAGTCGAAATGACGAAGTCGAAGGTTGGTTCCAACAAGTTCGGGTCTCCTTTTCACCGGGTGGAGTCGTCTTTTTTAGTGCTTGTGGGTGGGAAGAAAGATCCTGGAATTTTCTGTTACGGAAGTCTCGTTCACAAGACACTTCGAATAGATGATGTAATAGCGGAGGTTGCAGCATAATAAAACTTTTTTTTATACCGCAACGCATGAAAGCCAATCATGAGATTTGCAAGGCTCGCATCAAGGTAGGAACCGTATCTTCCGGAACGTTCCAATAATACTTGCTGAGGCCGAATAGGATCACTAGGAATGCAGTTTCAAGCAATAAAAAGGACTTTCTTCACCTTTATTGGATAGCAGAAAATAAGCAGAATAAGAAAAGAAATTGGTGAGTTTGATCCGATTAGGTACACACATTATTGAACGTTTGAACCCTATCAATGTGAAACGCGTCGTCAATTGATAAAAAGATTCCATTAGTATGATAAATTCCTATACATCCATGCGACATCAGATTTGTCGTATTGATCAATTAATAATAACCATTTTGCTTTACAGGATTAATTCAGGTAATTTATTTCATTATTAATATTGACGTATTCATACAAATATATAAACACCTATATTATGCAAATATTTCTCAACTATATATAAAACTAAACAAATCGGAGCGTTTGGTACGGTATGTCCACGCATCCTTCCATCCCTGTAGATACTAGAATTGTTTCGATTTCAAAGCTTTTTACTAAAATCTAGACAGTTCTAGCATCATCTTTGCGGTAAACACAACGTAGTAGGCCTGGCCGCTTTGATACTTGTATCATATTTTTGATATGCTGCAAGCATCAATACTGACAAGAAAAATATTTGGGCGTAATCTAACCCAAATATTTTCCAGGATGCTTTCTCGTACTGGCTGCGTTTGTGTTAGATTAGATTAGATTAGATTAGATTAGATGCGTCGCGGGTTGAGTCGGTTCCGAATTTTTGCTTCCCATCGCGCTGCAGTGTGAACGAGAACGAGAAAGAATAAAATCGATGCGGTCGTATTCAGTGTGCGGTGGATGCGTCGCGGGTTGAGTCGTTTCCGAATTTTTTGCTTCCCATCGCGCTGCAGTGTGAACGAGAAAGAATAAAATCGATGTCGTCGTATTCAGTGTGCGGTGGATGCGTCGCGGGTTGAGTCGTTTCCGAATTTTTGCTTCCCATCGCGCTGCAGTGTGAACGAGAAAGAATAAAATCGATGCGGTCGTATTCAGTGTGCGGTGGATGCGTCGCGGGTTGAGTCGTTTCCGAATTTTTTGCTTCCCATCGCGCTGCAGTGTGAACGAGAAAGAATAAAATCGATGCGGTCGTATTCAGTGTGCGGTGGGTGCGTCGCGGGTTGAGTCGTTTCCGAATTTTTGCTTCCCATCGCGCTGCAGTGTGAACGAGAAAGAATAAAATCGATGCGGTCGTATTCAGTGTGCGGTGGATGCGTCGCGGGTTGAGTCGTTTCCGAATTTTTTGCTTCCCATCGCGCTGCAGTGTGAACGAGAAAGAATAAAATCGATGTCGTCGAATTCAGTTTGCGGTGGATGCGTCGCGGGTTGAGTCGGTTCCGAATTTTCGCTTCTCATCGCGCTGCAGTGTGAACGAGAAAGAATAAAATCGATGCGGTCGTATTCAGTGTGCGGTGGGTGCGTCGCGGGTTGAGTCGTTTCCGAATTTTTTGCTTCCCATCGCGCTGCAGTGTGAACGAGAAAGAATAAAATCGATGTCGTCGAATTCAGTGTGCGGTGGATGCGTCACGGGTTGAGTCGGTTCCGAATTTTTGCTTCCCATCGCGCTGCAGTGTGAACGAGAAAGAATAAAATCGATGCGGTCGTATTCAGTGTGCGGTGGATGCGTCGCGGGTTGAGTCGTTTCCGAATTTTTTGCTTCCCATCGCGCTGCAGTGTGAACGAGAAAGAATAAAATCGATGTCGTCGAATTCAGTTTGCGGTGGATGCGTCGCGGGTTGAGTCGGTTCCGAATTTTCGCTTCTCATCGCGCTGCAGTGTGAACGAGAAAGAATAAAATCGATGCGGTCGTATTCAGTGTGCGGTGGGTGCGTCGCGGGTTGAGTCGTTTCCGAATTTTTTGCTTCCCATCGCGCTGCAGTGTGAACGAGAAAGAATAAAATCGATGTCGTCGAATTCAGTGTGCGGTGGATGCGTCGCGGGTTGAGTCGGTTCCGAATTTTTGCTTCCCATCGCGCTACTGTGTGAACGAGAACGAGAAAGAATAAAATCGATGCGGTCGTATTCAGTGTGCGGTGGGTGCGTCGCGGGTTGAGTCGTTTCCGAATTTTTGCTTCCCATCGCGCTGCAGTGTGAACGAGAAAGAATAAAATCGATGCGGTCGTATTCAGTGTGCGGTGGATGCGTCGCGGGTTGAGTCGTTTCCGAATTTTTTGCTTCCCATCGCGCTGCAGTGTGAACGAGAAAGAATAAAATCGATGCGGTCGTATTCAGTGTGCGGTGGGTGCGTCGCGGGTTGAGTCATTTCCGAATTTTTGCATCTTATCGCGCTGCAGTGTGAACGAGAAAGAATAAAATCGATGTCGTCGAATTCAGTTTGCGGTGGATGCGTCGCGGGTTGAGTCGTTTCCGAATTTTTGCTTCCCATCGCGCTGCAGTGTGAACGAGAAAGAATAAAATCGATGTCGTCGAATTCAGTGTGCGGTGGATGCGTCGCGGGTTGAGTCGGTTCCGAATTTTTGCTTCCCATCGCGCTACTGTGTGAACGAGAACGAGAAAGAATAAAATCGATGCGGTCGTATTCAGTGTGCGGTGGATGCGTCGCGGGTTGAGTCGTTTCCGAATTTTTGCTTCCCATCGCGCTGCAGTGTGAACGAGAAAAAATAAAATCGATGTCGTCGAATTCAGTGTGCGGTGGATGCGTCACGGGTTGAGTCGGTTCCGAATTTTTGCTTCCCATCGCGCTACTGTGTGAACGAGAACGAGAAAGAATAAAATCGATGCGGTCGTATTCAGTGTGCGGTGGATGCGTCGCGGGTTGAGTCGGTTCCGAATTTTTGCTTCCCATCGCGCTGCAGTGTGAACGAGAAAGAATAAAATCGATGTCGTCGAATTCAGTTTGCGGTGGATGCGTCGCGGGTTGAGTCGTTTCCGAATTTTTGCTTCCCATCGCGCTGCAGTGTGAACGAGAAAGAATAAAATCGATGTCGTCGAATTCAGTGTGCGGTGGATGCGTCGCGGGTTGAGTCGGTTCCGAATTTTTGCTTCCCATCGCGCTACTGTGTGAACGAGAACGAGAAAGAATAAAATCGATGCGGTCGTATTCAGTGTGCGGTGGATGCGTCGCGGGTTGAGTCGTTTCCGAATTTTTGCTTCCCATCGCGCTGCAGTGTGAACGAGAAAAACCAGATTAATCCACCTAATGGTGATAGCGCCTTTCTCGTTGAATATGTACTCATGATCTTTTCGTCGACGTTAGCCGAAATTATCCTGAATCCTGAGAACACGTTATATAGAAATGCAACATTTTTAACAGACTTGGGAAACTTATTGATGACACACATTTCGATGTTACGTTCAACGACAAAACAGAGCTGACAAATATCAGACCTCTTAGTTGACTACTTGACTACCTTAACTTTATTCAAAATCGCAGATCATTTACGATTTTCGACTAAGTTTTTTTCAGCATACTGTAGGCTATATTTTTATTATTCTTGGTTACACGATTATGAGAAAAATGCAGAAAAGGTAAATATTCCTTTCAAATTTCAATCGCAATGAAAAGAGCGAGGACTCAAGCAGCCGCACCCAAATTGTGAGCAGTACCGTTTCGGAACCCGTTTCGGATCACTACCGGTGGGTTTCTAATGTGATCTGAGCTTATTTTTTGCTAATCCTTTGCTAAGTTTTTGGAAAAGTCGTGATTTTATGTATCGCATGCATGATTTTGCTTCACTTCTCTATTTAATTACTTCTGGTGGAACACTCGCAACTGATTCCGGAACACTATTATACTAGCCTTAGATGTGGCGTGCGACTATTTTCTTGCTGACCGTTCATCAGATTATCAAAAAGCCGCTATGGTTAGGTTCCCTTCTATATTTTACCACTTCTGGCGGGACACTCGTTACCAGTTCTGGAAGATTTTTTTTCTGGCCAGCTGTTCAGTGGGCTATTGAAAAAGCCTTCATTTGATGTGTCACATGCATAGGTTCGGATTTTTTATATTTGACCACTTACGACGGAACACTCAAAATCGGTTCCCGGAATCGATCTATTATCCCAAATATGGTCTGAGACTATTTTCTTCCTAACCGTTCATCGGGTAATCTAATAAACCATTTGATGTATCGCATGTTTTTGGTTTTCTTGTAGGGTGACTGTACCAATTATGGCACTACCTAAGGAAAACTATTCGTACAAAAATGACGAGAAGACCAACGAATGTCATCAATATGTTAAAAGATAGATAAGTTTCCATACTTTACAGGAAAAATATACAAACGGACCCAAAACTACGTTTAGTATTTATTACTGCGTGTGCCAATGATAGGAACCCTGTTCCAATTATGGATACATTTTTTAACTTCGGTTCCTTTTCGCACTATTCGCATGCATTCCTTATGGGATTAGCCATAACTGGTACACTATGGCGATAAAGGGTGCAAGGAAGCCGAAATTTTAAGGAAAATGATTTATTTCAACCATAATTTGAGCAAAATGTGGAATTTTATTGAGTGCAACCATCTTTTGTGAACGTTAGCTGTTGTTCACAAAATTTTTCTTGTTGATTTACATCGTTAAAGCGTGAAAATCAACTATGGCGAATAATTGGTACTATAGCCATAATTGGTACACTTACCCTACATTTGACCATTTCTGGCGGAACACCCGGAATCGGTTCCGTAACACATTGATATGGTCTGTGACTGATTTCTGGCTAACTGTTAATCATCTTAAATTAGTTCCCTAATGTAGTATTAGCCTACTTCCTTGATTACTGATCATAAGGTTAATGAAAACCCGTGATTTGATGTGTCGCATTCATGAGTTTAGTACACTTCTACATGTGGCCACTTCCGGAGGGAAACAAGGAACCGGTCCCGGAACACTACCGGTTCAGATATAGTCTGAAACTGTTTTCTTGCTAACCGTTCATCAGGTTATCAAAAAAGTCGCGCTTTGATGTGTCGCATGCATGGCTTTGGTTCACTTTTATATTTGGCCACTTCCGGCGGGCTACCCGGAATTAATTCCGGAATACTACCGACAGACCCCAATGTGGTCTAATCCAATTTACTTAATAACTGGTCATCAGGTTATTGGAAAAGCTGTGATTTGATGTGTCGCATGCTTGGGTTTGGGTCACTATTATATTTGATAACTTCCGGCGAAACACCCGGAACCGGTTCCGGAACACTACCGGTTCAGATATGGTCCTAGACTATTTTCTTACCAACCGTTAATTAGGTTATCAAAAAATTTGCATTTCGATGTGTCGCATGCATGGATTTGGTTTACTATTATATTTTGACCACTTCCGGCGGGACATCCGGAACAGGTTCCGGAACACTACCAGTTCAGATATGGTCTAAGACTATTTTCTTGGAAACCGTTCATCAAGTTATCGAAAATGCCGCAGTTTGATGTGTCGTATGTAAGGGTTTGGTGCATTTTCATGTCGGGCCCCTTCCAGGGGTACCAGTCCGGAACACCTAAATGGCCATAACTCCGGAACGGCTGGACCGATCCGAACCATTTTCAATAGGAAACAATGGGACCAGATTCCGCGTCGAATGAACCGTCGGTCATTAAAATCGGTTGAGGTTTACTGCCAAAAAGTGATGTGAGTTTTTTGTCCACACACATACACACATACACACATACATCAGGTATCAGGTATCAGTAGGTCGGCTCTAGAGGCACGTTCTCCTCCATTTGGGAAATTTGTGCCATCGCCATGAACACGAGCCTATTCATCATTTACCTGACGGAGAAGGGAAGGAAAAAGGATAGGAGATGGGAAAGGACAGGTAAGGGAATAGGAACGTCATACTCGCAAAAGCGTACCACAATGGGTTCACATAGCGTCCTGAAAAGGACACTGTAATAACGCATAAGCGTGCCACAATGGGTTCGAACAGCGCCCTGAGAAGGGCACTGTGATAATGCATAAAGCGTAAAGAGAGCCTATAGCTCTTTACCACAGCGGGTCAAGAACAACAGAACGTCCTGAAGATTCAGGTTTCTGAAGTCAGTTTCACTTAATAAGTGTTTCCCGAGTACTCGGAAACGCAATTGCGCAAAAGCTGGACAGTTACATATTAAATGATACGAAGTTCCATAATCGGATTCACAGCTATCACATGCAAATGAATCAGCTTGCTGAATATTCGCCATGTGATAACTGAGTCGGCAGTGGCCAGTCAATGCTTTGACCAGCATGCTGCAATTCTGCTTTGACAGATTTGTTAGATACTTTGCCACCCCTAGAGATGGCTCAGTACAATACAATTTTGTTTGACGACATGACTTCAAACTATTCCAGTATTGTTTGTGCTGAGTGGCAGCCCAGGTGTCAATCTGAAGCTTCACCCAACACTTGGATACCGGAATAGCTGGCTCAGGGCCAATGAAGTCATGTGATGCTCCAGTGCGAGCTAACTCATCAGCCAATTCATTTCCAGCGATGGAAGAATGGCCAGGTACCCATACAAGGTGAACAGCGTTTGCTGAATTCAGCTCCTCAATTTGAGTTCGACAAGCGATAACTATCTTCGACCTGGAGTTGGCCGAAGCAAGTGCTTTAATAGCAGCCTGGCTATCTGAACAGAAGTATATTACTTTGCCCATTACGTGCTGCTGAAGTGCTGATTGCACTCCGCACATAAGAGCAAAGATTTCGGCCTGAAAAACGGTGCAGTGTCTGCCAAGTGAATAAGACTGATACAGCCTTAGCTCACGAGAATAAACACCAGCACCTGCTCGACCTTCTAGAAGGGAGCCATCAGTGTAACATACGATGCCGTCTGAAATACTTCTCTCCAGATAACCAGATGTCCACTCTTCCCGGGAAGGGAATTTCGTGGAAAATGTCCTATATGGAAAATTACAAGCAATTGTAAGATCACTTGGAGCAAGGACAACTGTGTCCCAATTCACCAAAAGTGGAAACAACGAGGTGTGTGTTGAACTGCGGTTCACAGGAGTTTCCTCTAGTAAACCGAGTACCCATAGACGGTAAGTGCAAGAAAGTGCTTCTTGTTTGAGATGAATGTGTAGTGGGACAACGTCAAAGAGAACTTCGAGCGCTGCCGTGGGAGTTGAAGAGAACGCTCCAGACATCGCCATTAAGCACATCCTTTGGAGATGGCCTAACTTTGATTGGACCGTTCTCACTTCGCCCTTTTGCCACCACACAAGACATCCATAGGCCAATATTGGCCGAACAACAGTTGTGTAGATCCATTTGATATACTTGGGTTTTAGACCCCAAGTTGTACCAAAGGTTCGCCGGCATTGCCCGAAGGCCATACAAGCTTTCTTGATTCTGAACTCAACATGAGGTGTCCAGGAAAGCTTGGAATCAAGAATGACTCCAACGTACTTTACCTGTTCAGTCACATTGATTTCAGAATCAAAGAGACGTAAAGTTCGAACACCATTACGGTTTCGCTTTTCCGTGAAAAGAACAATAGATGTTTTACTCGGATTTACCGAAAGGCCATATTGGCGACACCAACCCTCAACTACCTGAAGAGCGTTTTGCATCAGGTCGAAAAGGGAGCTGATGCACATACCGACTAACAATGTTAGGTAGTCGTCGGCAAAACCATAAGTAGGAAAACCGCTATTATTGAGTTGCCTCAATAGCGTATCTGCTACGAGATTCCATAAAAGTGGTGATAAGACTCCCCCTTGGGGGCATCCACAAACACTCAATTTCCTAATCGCCGCTTGACGCAATGTCGAGTAGAGATGTCGGTTTTTGAGCATTTGGTGAATCCAATTGGAAATCATTGGAGATATACCATGACCCCGTGCGGCTTCCAATATGGCATCGAAAGGCACGTTGTCAAAGGCACCCTCGATATCTAAGAAAACACCCAAGCAGGATTGCTTTTGAGCGAATGCCTTCTCGATATCGTAAACAACTTTGTGTAAAAGAGTCACAGTGGACTTTCCAGATTGGTAAGCATGTTGGTTCACATGAAGAGGCACATTGGCCAGATAAACATCACGGATGTGATGATCCACAATGCGTTCTAAGCATTTCAGAAGAAAAGAGGTCAAACTGATAGGTCTGAAGCTCTTTGCTTCTTCATACGACGCGCGACCCACTTTCGGAATAAACTTCACAGTAATATCCCGCCAGGATTTGGGAATATACCCTGTAGCAAAACTGCAAACAAGTAGTTGTTTCAAAACATGTTTGAAATGATCAAATCCCTTCTGAAGCAAAATAGGATAAATCCCATCTGCCCCAGGAGATTTGAAAGGAGCAAAGCTATTAAGTGCCCATTCAATCGATTCTAAAGTTATGATACTCCGAGCCGAAGCTAAAGAATCATAACTACAAGAAAAGACATCAGGTTCATCCGAAGATGTAATATCCACACATCCGGGGAAGTGTGTACTGAATAAACATTCTAAAACTTCCTCATCAGAGGAAGTGAAATCACCATTTGGCAAACGAAGTTCGTTCACTTGAAAATCCTTAGATTTTGCAAGGATTTTGTTCAATCGACTGGCTTCACTCAGACTGGAAACATTTGTACAAAGGTTTTTCCAGCCGGATCGTTCAGCAAACCGAAGAGCTTTCTGGTAGGCCTTGCGAGCCGACCTGAAAGCCTCCGATCCAGCCGAACGTCGTCTGTTCCAACTCTTTCTACATTGTTTCCTGAGCTTCGCCAGATCGGAGTTCCACCAAGGGGTTCCTCTTGTGGTCTTCACAGACCGCAGAGGGCAGGCTTCTTCAAAAGCTTCCATGATGAAGGCCGTTGTAGTATCAACGGCATCATCTAAATCACTTGGAGAGTCAATTGATGGTGAGTATCCATGAAATTTGGCTGCAACCAAATCGGTAAAGAGATCCCAGTTGGTTGACCGGGGATTCCTGAAACGCAAAGTTTGCGAAGTAAAATTCACATGTTCAAACAAGATGTAACGATGGTCAGATAAAGATTCTTCATCTGACACATGCCAATTGGTCAGCTCATGACTAATTCTGCTAGAGCAAAGCGTTATGTCTAACACTTCCTCTCTACCAGATACCATGAAGGTTGGGCGGTTGCCTATGTTAAGTAATCCAAGATCTGTACTACTCAAGTATTCCATCAAACTGGAGCCTCTCAAATTGATGTCTGAGCTGCCCCAGATTATATGGTGAGCATTAGCATCACTACCAACAATTAGCGGAAGGCCTTTTGAAGTGCAGTATGCAATGACTTGCTTGAAAGCATCCGTAGGGGATGGTTCATCATGCGGTAAATAAACCGAACAATAAACGTATTTCCTGTTGAGGTTTCCAACAGATACATCTATTATGATAGCACATACATCTCTTGTAGTTAGTTCAGAAATGAGTGTAGCAACGATTGCGTTGTTGACAAACACACATGCTCGAGGCATGACACGTGAGTTTGCCATTTCATTTTTACTGAAAGTAGCAAACACCGGATTCACAAGGTTTCCTAAATAGAAATTCCCCTTACGAAAGTAAGGTTCTTGGACTAACGCCACTTGGGCTGTACCATTTTGCATAAGTCTACAAAGATTGATCGTGGGACCAGATTCCGCGTCGAATGAACCGTCGGTCATTAAAATCGGTTGAGGTTTACTGCCAAAAAGTGATGTGAGTTTTTTGTCCACACACATACACACATACACACATACATACACACACACATACATACACACAGACATCACCTCAATTCGTCGAGCTGAGTCGATTGGTATATGTGACTCGACCCTCCGAGCTTTCTATCAAAAAGTCATTTTTGGAGTGAACATATAGCCTTTTCAGTACACTTAGTGTTCGAGAAAGGCAAAAAGCCGATGGAGTTTTCAAAACTATTGCCAAAGAAATCCCCAATGAAACATCCAGAAAAATGTTCAATGAAATTGACAAAATTGTTTACAGTACAGTACAGTATGTAACAGAAAGCTCGATAACCCTTTTGCAGGTGTCGTGCAGCAGGAACTATGCTCAAGGAAGTTGAGGAACATAACAAAAAATATCTGGAATCGAACCTGTCACTGTCGATATGATCTTTATGAATATCTGCATATTTCATTCTTCAGCTACATGGCCCTAGAATTACCGAATGAATTGCTGAGAGAATTGTATTATGAATGATCAAAAGGAATGTAATAAAAGTTCTTGAAGAAAATGCCAAAATAATTCCCTAAGTAATAGCCAAAGGAATTATTAAGAAAATGTCCAAAATAAAAAAAAATGCAAGCATTGTCAGATGAATTGATAAAGGATTTGCCAAATATCCGATGCCGAAAGAATTTCGAAAAAAAAAATGCCGATTTAGTTTCACAAGGAATTGAATATGCGGAAAGAACCCTTTTAATTATTTTTTTTTTGAAAGACTTCCCCGAAAATTATCAGAGAAATTTCCAATTAAAATTTTCCGGAGAAATTCTCGAGGAAGTTGTGTATAATTAACAATCCAGCCATCCAAGAAATTACTAAAAAATCCTAATTAATCCACCTAGCGGTGGTGGCGCCTTTCTCGTGCCTTCGAAACCCCATTTCAATAAAGCTCAAGCGAAATGTTTATGTTAGAGTGACTGGAAGGGAGAGTGGTGTCATGTTCCGATTTTGACAGGTCTCCTGCTCGTTTGGAACGCGCGTTTGTATGGATTTGACAGCAATTTGACACATGATCTTTGTTCCAATTTTGACATTGACGCCACTCTAAGTTAAAGGCACTCTAGTTTATGTATATCGCACTTTCATACAATTAACAGAAATCCATTTCATCATACCAGAAATCATATCGTTTATATGGCTTTCGATGTTTGAGCCTCAAACTCTTAAGAAAAAGACGCTATCTTGAATTTGAAGCCGCCATTTAAGATTAAAGATTGTCATCTTGGATGTTCTGGTCGTCATTTTTGGAATCCAGACATCATCCCCATACCAAATATACCAATAATGCATTGTTTCAGGCCCTAAAACTCAATTAAACAGCCGCGCTATTGAATTCGGAACCGCCATCTTAAATTTTAGATCGGCATTTTGGATATCCTGATCGCCATTTTGGACTCTGGAAGTCTTCCCCATACCAAATATAATATAATATCCAGTCATCAGGTTATCAGGAAAGCCATTATTTGTTGTATCGCATGCATGAGTTTGGTACTCTTTTATATTTGGCCACACCCGTCGAGACCCCTGGAACCGGTTCCGGACAACTACCGGTTCAGATATGGTCTGATACTGCTTTCCTGCTGACCGTTTATCAGGTTATCAAAAAATGCCGCTGTTTGATGTGTCGCATGCATGGGTTTGGTACTCTTTTATATTTGGCCACTTCCGGCGGGACATCCGGAACCGGTTCCGGAACACTACCGGTTCAGATATGGTCTGATTCTGTTTTCCTGCTTACCGTTCGTAAGATTGTCGAAAATGCCTCTGTTTGATGTGTCGCACGCATCGGTTTGGTACTCGTTTATATTTGGTTACATCCGGCGGAACATCCAGAACCGGTTCCGGAACACTACCGGTTCAGATATGGTCTGATACTGTTTTCCTGCTTACCGTTCATCAGGTTATCGGAAATGCCGTTGTTTGATGTGTCGCATGCATGGGTTTGGTACTCTTTTATATTTGGCCACTTCCGGTGGGACATCCGGAACCGGTTCCGGAACACTACCGGTTCAGATGTAGCCTGATACTGTTTTCCTGCTAACCGTTCATCGGATTATCGAAAAAGCCGCTGATTGATGTGTCGCATGCATGAGTTATGTTCAATTTGATATTTGGCCACTTCCGGCGGGACACCCAGAACCGGTTCCGGAACACTACCGGTTCATATATGGTCTGAGACTATTTTCCTGCTTACCGTTCATCAGATAATCGTAGATGCCGTGGTTTGATGGGTCGCATGCATGGGTTTGGTGCATTTTCATGTCTGGCCCCTTCCAGGGGTACCGGTTCCGGAGCACCTAAATGGCCATAACTCCGGAACGGCTGGACCGATCCGAACCATTTTCAATAGGAAACAATGGGACCAGATGCCGCGTCGAATGAGCCATCAATCGTTAAAATCGGTTGATATTTACTATCTAAAAGTGAGGTGACCTTTTTTTGTACACATACACACACACATACATACACACACACACACATACACACACACAGACATCATCTCAACTCGTCGAGCTGAGTCGATTGGTATATGAAACTTGCCCCTCTGGGGGCTCTATCGAAATTTTATTTTTGGAGTGAACATATAGCCTTTCGGTACACCTTGGTGTACGAGAAAGGCAAAAATAAAATCGATGTCGTCGAATTCAGTGTGCGGTGGATGCGTCGCGGGTTGAGTCGGTTCCGAATTTTTGCTTCCCATCACGCTGCAGTGTGAACGAGAACGAGAAAGAATAAAATCGATGTCGTCGAATTCAGTGTGCGGTGGATGCGTCACGGGTTGAGTCGGTTCCGAATTTTTGCTTCCCATCGCGCTACTGTGTGAACGAGAACGAGAAAGAATAAAATTGATGCGGTCGTATTCAGTGTGTGGTGGATGCGTCGCGGTTTGAGTCGGTTCCGATTTTTTGCTTCCCATCGCGCTGCAGTGTGAACGAGAACGAGAAAGAATAAAATCGATGCGGTCGTATTCAGTGTGCGGTGGATGCGTCGCGGGTTGAGTCGGTTCCGAATTTTTGCTTCCCATCACGCTGCAGTGTGAACGAGAACGAGAAAGAATAAAATCGATGTCGTCGAATTCAGTGTGCGGTGGATGCGTCACGGGTTGAGTCGGTTCCGAATTTTTGCTTCCCATCGCGCTACTGTGTGAACGAGAACGAGAAAGAATAAAATTGATGCGGTCGTATTCAGTGTGTGGTGGATGCGTCGCGGTTTGAGTCGGTTCCGATTTTTTGCTTCCCATCGCGCTGCAGTGTGAACGAGAACGAGAAAGAATAAAATCGATGCGGTCGTTGTGCGGTGGATGCGTCGCGGGTTGAGTCGGTTCCGAATTTTCGCTTCTCATCGCGCTGCAGTGTGAACGAGAAAGAATAAAATCGATGCGGTCGTATTCAGTGTGCGGTGGATGCGTCGCGGGTTGAGTCGTTTCCGAATTTTTGCTTCCCATCGCGCTGCAGTGTGAACGAGAACGAGAAAGAATAAAATCGATGTCGTCGAATTCAGTGTGCGGTGGATGCGTCACGGGTTGAGTCGGTTCCGAATTTTTGCTTCCCATCGCGCTACTGTGTGAACGAGAACGAGAAAGAATAAAATTGATGCGGTCGTATTCAGTGTGTGGTGGATGCGTCGCGGTTTGAGTCGGTTCCGATTTTTTGCTTCCCATCGCGCTGCAGTGTGAACGAGAACGAGAAAGAATAAAATCGATGCGGTCGTTGTGCGGTGGATGCGTCGCGGGTTGAGTCGGTTCCGAATTTTCGCTTCTCATCGCGCTGCAGTGTGAACGAGAAAGAATAAAATCGATGCGGTCGTATTCAGTGTGCGGTGGATGCGTCGCGGGTTGAGTCGGTTCCGAATTTTTGCTTCCCATCGCGCTACTGTGTGAACGAGAACAAGAAAGAATAAAATTGATGCGGTCGTATTCAGTGTGTGGTGGATGCGTCGCGGTTTGAGTCGGTTCCGATTGTTTGCTTCCCATCGCGCTGCAGTGTGAACGAGAACGAGAAAGAATAAAATCGATGCGGTCGTATTCAGTGTGCGGTGGAAGCGTCGCGGATTGAGTCGTTTCCGAATTTTTGCTTCCCATCGCGCTACTGTGTGAACGAGAACGAGAAAGAATAAAATTGATGCGGTCGTATTCAGTGTGCGGTGGATGCGTCGCGGGTTGAGTCGGTTCCGAATTTTTGCTTCCCATCGCGCTACTGTGTGAACGAGAACGAGAAAGAATAAAATTGATGCGGTCGTATTCAGTGTGCGGTGGATGCGTCGCGGTTTGAGTCGGTTCCGATTTTTTGCTTCCCATCGCTTCCCGTCAGCGCTAGTTCCCAATACACTTTAAGTTGATAATAAATATTTTCTTTCATTTTTTGCATTCACACAAAAGGGTGAAAAGTGTGAGTTCGGGCTCGCCGGTCGAGAAAAATCCGGGCGCCGACAATTGAGTCGCGTTCAGTGTATTTCTGTGTGGAATAGACTAAAGGTTTCTGCTCCCTAGTGGAGTGGAGACGCGCGATAGAATTTTCTTTTTGGCTAGTTTTTGCGTCGAAAAGTGGTCGGTTGTTAACGGCGGTTTGTGTATATTGATCCATTGTCAAATCATATCACCAACCATAGGTGACTCCCGGACTGACAATGTACCTTACCCTACTAACAAAAAGATCCTTCCTGGGACAAACGTGGAGATGCAGCGATTCGCGGTCTTTTTAACAACGTTTGTCTTACTAACATTCCTTCCCTTCCTCGATGACCGTAAGGACGTGGCCGGCGCCGTTATTGACCTTAATAAAGTTGAGAGCTCTCGAACTGTGTACATTGAGAATAGTAAGCTAATCCCAAGCCCTATTCATTGGTTCCTTTTGCAATTTCGATTGCTCTGGTCAATCACGGAGTAGCAACTACGAATTGTGCGGTCATCTATGCTCATGCTCATGCTCATGCTCATGCTCATGCTCTTCTTGGTCTATGGTGCCCAGGATTTTTTTGGTCTAGGCGCGAGGTACAATGATCAACTGTGGGGTACCCTACAGTTGCTCCGACTTTTCAGCCGCCGGGAGTCTTGTGATCCCTGGTATTCATGGTGGGCGTGGGAAGGAGGTCGGGTTTTGGGGGGGGGGATGTTCTTTACCTTATAATGCTCACGTTCATCGGGGTAGGTTGAGATCCCCGGTCATTGTCAGGCAATTGATACCTCCTGCCACTTAACACCCTTGGCTCACGTGGTCCAAACTACCCTTACAAGGCACATGCAGAGTGAGACCCCGTTCGGAGGATCGTAGTATTCCTGGGCTGGTACCTTCTTTCTTGTTCGTTTCGTTGTGTTATGGTTGGTTGGCTACGGAGTAAACCTCCGTGTTTAGGATGACATAGCTGTGTTTCCTTTATTTAGTTCTTGGGTTGGGTTTACAGGGGATTCTTGTTGGGTAGTTAGAGTTGTTCTAGTAGTTTGTGTTCTGTTAGGAAGTTTATGAGGTTGTTCTCATTGCATTTCATGTTGTTGTATATGCTTAGTCCAGTGATGTTGTATTTTTTCCTGCTTTCTTCGAATTCAGGGCATATTCTTATGATATGGTCTATTGTTAATGGGTCGTTGCAGTGCTTGCACTTTGGGGGTGGTTCCTTGTGTAGGATGTACCCGTGTGATAGCCATGTGTGACCTATTCTGATTCTGGTTAGTATTCTTTGCTCTTTGACCTTTTTCCTGTCTTTCCAGGGTAGGGTTGTTGGTTTGCTCCTTCTTAGGAAGGAGTCGTCTTGTCTTCTCCATTGTGCTTCATTGGCCCATATTGTTCTAGTTTTGTACCATTTGATTGCATCGTTGGCTGGTGTTTCCATTTGTGCAGTTCCATCCTGTCTGCCCAACTCTGCTAGCTTGTCGGCCTTTTCTTTACCCGTTATGCCGACATGGCTAGGCACCCAGCAGAAGGTTTTGTCTTTGTTTAGTGTTTGTTTTAGTACTTTCTCCAGCCATGGGTGTTGTGTCTCGCCCTTGTTCAGGGCTTCGAGGCATCCGGCTGAGTCTGTGAATATTATGCTTGGTTGGTCGGTGTTAGCCACCTTTTCCGATGCTATCAGTAGTGCTCTGAGAGAGTAGTGCTCGACAGAGAATATTGTGCACATCTTGTTGAGTTTGATTGGTATTTCTTTGTCTAGGCTATAGATGCCGCATCCGACTTCGTCGTCCTTAACTGATCCGTCGGTGTATATGAGAAGATCACAGGTAAACGGACACGTCTACTTGATGTAGCGAGGGATATAGTAATTTCAAAAGTTGAGAATTCCTACACAATCTTACCTCCCTACTAATGCCACGTTTGAACTCTTTTTCTTCCAGATGGAAGGTGATGTCCGCTCGAGTTCCAGTGACGAGCTTTCCGACAGTTCAGAGAATGCCCGCCCCATTGTGGCCAACGGTACGCCCAAGAAGCAACCGCGACCATCGCCGAGTAAGAAACCCGCATCGAACCCGTCGTCACCGAAAAAGTAAGCACACGTCCCCCCATAAATGTATGTACCAGCAACTGCTAACGGACACTGCAGCTACCAAAACTGCATCTATTTACGTTTTTACACTGGCAAATACCGTATAACTCTAGAACTGGATTAAGCTAAATAGGTACAAGAAGAAGGGACGAGTATTTGCTGTTCAATAAGTGGTGCGGATCTCTGGTTGATGTGAAAGTGTATCCAATTTATTTAAAGAGGTGAAAATACAATCTGTTGATGATCAAAATTGATGTGAGTTTGTGGAGGAAGTGTGAAGCGAGAATTTAAACTGCTACTGCAAATGTCTAGAATAAATCACTGAAGAAATATTTTAGAACCGTCTTTTGCTATGGATATATATTTATTAATTTAGTGGAAGAGGCAGAGCTAACTAGAGAGAGAGAGAGGGGGCAGCAATGGAACCGAAAATGGGAACTATTTTATTCGGTATTATCTCCGTGGGCATAGTTCACGGCTAAAGCTTAGGCGAGGTAATCTCTTTAGATAGAGAAAACGAAAAACAAAACTAAAGGTGGACTAAAAAGTCGGAAAGCGGAAGTAACGTCGAATATCGAGGCAAAGACTTGATAAAAGTGTCCTAGACCGTTCAAACCAAACTACCACGTTATGAATTTTCGCTTTTATTACACAGCAACAAGGACAACAACATTCCCGGTCTCGGATGTTAGTTTTCGTTAACTACACAAGGATAAGTTTATTTCAATTTTGGAGCATTGTCTTGGATCTGTGAGAAAGGTACGCACTTTTCCACTCGAAATACTCTTCTGAACCCAATCAATCAAAAGTAATCACCATCACAAACTTCATTCGCAATTTTAACTCATAAATAGATATCATATTCAAAAACAAAATCGATCCCCATTATGATAAGTAATCAAACAATCAGCATTTTGCTTGCGGTTTAGAAACAATAGAAGACAGTTTAACGTTGAACGACAACTTTAAAAACACTCCATATTTCATCGTCCTTCCTTTTAATAAGATATAGTGTAACCGATTTACCATCCAAGGTAAATGTCAAGATATTTATGTTCAGATGAACAATGTAGTAACAGAATCAAGTAACACATTATTACCATCTACGACTTAGGGAAACTGCGTCATTTATGGCCGATTTTCTTTTATTTCTGCTTCGAACTATTTTATTTGTATAGGCAAATCAAGTTCAAGCCTCAGGAATGGAAAAGAGATCTGCCTTAGTGTTTCTATTCTCATCATAAGATGATGAGGGGTGATACCAATTTTGCATGCTTTTAGAGCCAAGAACTCAGTAAATCAGTCGCTATGTAAAAATTTGATCCGCCATTTTGGACCTCCAAGTCATCATTTTTGAACTGCGAACAAAGATCGTTAACCACGAACAAAGTAGGGTTTTGTTCAGTTTCATATTCATAATTCCGCAATTTTACTTTTCTATCAAACTGACGATTCTTTCGTTTGGCTTTCTAATTTTACTATATCTTCAACTTTCTGTCCATTGAACTTCTGTCATAGATTCTTCAAAAGTAAGTTACCTTTTTTGTACACAGACATTCACTTAATTCGTCATACTGAGTTGATTGGTATATGTGGGTCGACCCTCCGAGCCTTCCTTCAAAAATTAGTTTTAAAGCCTTTCTCTACACTTTGGTATACGAGGAAGACATAAAACGCTTTCAATCAATCCATGACGAGAATAGACACAATAAATGACACACAAAACCATGAGTTACCCCTAATACACATACAAAGGATGCCTTTTCAACTGATTATCCTTCGAACAAATATGTTGTGTTTTCCAATTTAGTTATTATTTTTTTCAACGAAATATTGTTACTTTTGCCTCGGCGCTAATCAAAGAGCTACGTCACATATTTTTACCTTCCAAAGAAAAAAAAAAGATAAGAAATCGTTTAGATGCTAAGATTGAAGAGAAATATACGTGAAACCTTTGGCGCGTGTCAGCCGTTGTAATCAACAACTGAAAGGTGTAGTTTTAGTAAGTCATTGAAAAAAAAGATTGTTTTTCAAAGTACCAGCCTAGTGAGTAATGGTTAGGACTTTGTATTTAATCGTAAGTGTTAGGTAAAACAATGAAATGTAGACAAATACAAGTCGGTGGCTTTTCGGATGCGGGAGCATCCTTCGGCAAGGTGCGCGCAGCTCTTTATTGTTTCTGCATTTAGATTCGTCAGAAAAGCTAGATTGGATATCCTTCTCCAATCGCAGTTTTGCCGTTTACCATGCTTTATAATACCGTTTTTTTTTGTTAGGGCTCATTATCGCTGCATACATTGTGACTAGACTGTCTGCTAAAAGGATCGTTTTTGCTTTTGTTTGTCGTTTGACGCATAATCATTAGACACATTTTGTACATTGGTTGATGAAAAAAAAACTATCACAAATTTAGGTAACGTTTTCAGAAAGCAAAATGTTGTTTGCGAAAGATTTCAAAAGTGATTAACCTTATAAAATCATTCACAAAATGCTAAACTTTTGTTTCTGTTGGTTCTGAAATGATGACATCCTAATGTACTGTTTCCCTTATATGTAAACACCCTGTTAACCAATAAGCATTCTAACCAGCCGTATTACAGCATTATATCTGTCTCTCTATCAGTCTATCTGGTGTTCATTGATTACGAAAAAGTTTTCGACCGTCTCAATTATGAAAACATGTGAGAAGCCCTCAGGCGCAAGGGTATCCCTGATAAAATCATCAGCCTCATCGAAGCACAGTACAGGGTATTTTCGTGCAGAATACTGCACAACGGTGTCTTGTCCGATCCTATCCGGGTCGTTGCTGGAGTGAGGCAAGGATGTATCCTATCATCACTACTGTTCCTCATCGTAATCGACGAGATCCTGGTAGGTGCGATTGATCTTGAACCAAATCGTGGGTTGCTGTGGCAGCCCATTAGCATGGAGCACCTAGCTGACTTCGAACTGGCTGATGACGTTGATCTCTTAGCTTAACGGCATTCTGATATGTAGCTTACTGCTCGATGATCTTGCCGATCGCTCCTCGGCGGCAGTTCTCACCATCAGCGTCAACAAGGCCAAATCGTTGGATGTAAACACGGTCAACCCTTCCAGCTTTACCGTAGATGGGCAATCAGTGGAGAATGTTGAAAGCTTCCAATATCTTGGAAGCGGAGTGCGAGGAAATGGAACTGCTGTGCCGTTCACAAGAAACACGTAAGTTCTACCAAAAGCTCAACGCATCCCGCAAAGGCTACATGCCGCAAGCCGAAATCTGCAGGGATAAGGACGGGAGCCTCCTGACGGACAAACGTGAGGTGATCGAAAGGTGGAAGCAGCACTTCGACGAGCACCTGAATGGCGAAGAGAATGTAGGCACGGAGGACCAAGGCAGCGGAGGAAATGACTATGTTGGTGCAGCAGAGGACGGGAACGAACCAACTCCCACGCTGAGGGAAGTTAAGGATGCCTTCCACCAGCTCAAAAACAACAAAGCGGCTGGTAAGGACGGTATCGCAGCAGAAATCATCAAGATGGGCCCGGAAAAGTTGGCCACCTGTCTGCACCAGTTAGTAGTCAAGATCTGGGAAACCGAACAGTTACCGGAGGAGTGGAAGGAAGGGATAATCTGCCCATCCACAAGAAAGGCGACAAGTTAATGTGTGAGAACTTTCGAGCGATCACCATTTTAAATGCCGCCTACAAAGTGCTATCCCAGATCATCTTCCGTCGTCTTTCACCTAAAGTAAATGAGTTCGTGGGAAGTTACCAAGCCGGTTTCATCGACGGCCGGTCGACAACGGATAAGATCTTCACCGTACGGCAAATCCTCCAGAAATGCCGTGAATACCAGGTCCCAACGCACCACCTGTTCATCGACTTCAAAGCGGCATACGACAGTATCGACCGCACAGAGCCATGGAAAATCATGGACGAGAACAGCTTTCCCGGGAAGCTTACCAGACTGATAAGAGCAACGATGGACGGTGTGCAGAACAGCGTAAGGATTTCGGGTGAACTATCCAGTTCATTCGAATCTCGACGGGGACTACGACAAGGTGATGGACTTTCCTGCCTATTATTCAACATCGTCCTGGAAGGTGTTATGCGACGAGCCGGGCTCAACAGCCGGGGTACGTTCTTCACGATATCCGGCCAATTTGTCTGTTTTGCGGATGACATGGATATTATTGCTAGAACATTTGGAACGGTGGCAGAACGGTACACCCGCCTGAAACGCGAAGCAGCAAAGGTCGGACTGGTGATGAATGCGGCTAAGACAAAGTACATGCCTTGTAGGTGGGACTGAGCGAGACAGGACAAGCCTTGGCAGCAATGTTACGATAGACGGGGATACTTTCGAGGTGGTAGAAGAATTCGTTTACCTCGGTTCCTTGCTAACGGCTGACAATAACGTGAGCCGTGAAATACGAAAGCGCATCATCAGTGGAAGTCGTGCCTACTATGGGCTCCAGAAGAAACTGCGGTAAAAAAAGATTCACCCCCGCACCAAATGTACCATGTACAAGACGTTAATAAGACCGGTGGTTCTCTACGGACACGAGACATGGACGATGCTCGAGGAGGACCTGCAAGCACTCGGAGTTTTCGAGCGACGGGTGCTAAGGACGATCTTCGGCGGCGTACAGGAGAACGGTGTGTGGCGGAGAAGGATGAACCACGAGCTCACTGCCCTTTACGGCGAACCCAACATCCAGAAAGTGGCCAAAGCCGGAAGAATACGATGGGCAGGGCATGTTGCAAGAATGCCGTACAACAACCCTGCAAAGCTGGTGTTTGCTAACCATTCGGTTGGTACAAGAAGGCGTGGAGCGCAGAGAGCACGATGGGCGGACCAGGTGGAGCGTGATCTGGCGAGTGTTGGGCGTGACCGACGTTGGAGAGCTGCAGCTGCAAATCGAGAATTATGGCGGCAAATTGTTATGTGGCCGGCAAACTTTTTGCTTTTTTCTACACCGTGTATTTTAAATGGGTGCTGGGTACCCGGGTACCCTGCCGGCCACATAAGGGTTAACTAAATAAATGAAATCTTGGTAGCAAAATGGCGGCCGATGGTGGCATCAAGATCAACATAGGTGCTCGGATCAAGAAGGCGAGGACTGCCTTTGCGAGTTTAAGAAATGTATGGAAAACAACCAGATTGTCGACGAACTAAAATCCGAATTTTTAACTCGAACGTGAAATCTGTGCTGCTGTACGCCAGTGAAACTTGGTGTGTATCAGCGGAAAACACTCAATGGCTACACTGCCTATGATCGCATAATTGTCCCATATGAATAGGAAACCCAGCAAAGATGGGACTGATATGCGATCATGAGCAGTACAGGTCTTCATCAATAGATGCCTGCGGTATATAATTCGTGCATGGTGGCCTCACAATTGGATCACCAACGTGGAGCTCCATTGTCGATGTCATCAAAAGCCGATAGCGACAGAAATTCGGGAGCGAAAATGGAGGTGGGTTGGCCACAGTCTACGCAGTGGTGTGAACGAAATCTGCAAACAAGCGTTAGGTTGAAACCCAGTCGGACATCGCAACAGAGGCAGACCCAGAAGCTCATGGCGGCGCAGCCTCAACGATGAAATACTTAAAAGAAGTCGACAGATATTTGACCTGGTCACAGGTCAAGGCGAAGGCTGGCAATCGCCCAGGATGGACATCTTTCAATTCGGCCCTCTGCACCACCGTGGGTGCTTAGGACTGAAAGTAAGTAATTTCCATAAAGGAATCCTTGTCAGAATGCCTGGAGGATTCTGAACAGAAATCTTTGAAGAGAAAAAATATCAATGAAGGATTCCCGGGCAGAATCTTTGCGCAAATCTCGGTATGAATCTATGAATAAATTCCTGCAGAAATACTGAAATAAAACCTGGAAGAATTAATGGAAGACTCCCTGGAGATTTCCCGGGGGTAATCTTTGAAAAAAAAAAAATGCAAGATTAATCCTAAATAACTTACCTTTACCGATCAGGCTAAGGCCGAGGTGGCCTCTGCTGTACATAGTAGCCGTCTCCATTTCACTCGGTCCATGGCTGTTTGTCTCCAGTTCCGCACTCTGCGTAGGGTATGTAGAATGTCCTCCACTTCGTCGACCCACCTAGCTCGCTGAGCACCACGTCTTCTTGTACCGGTCGGATGACTCACGAGAACCATTTTAGCCGGGTTGCTGTCCGACATCCTGATGACGTGACCCGTCCAGCCTCCCGATTTTCGCGGTGTGGACGGTGGTTGGTTCTCTTAGCAGCTGATGCAGCTCGTGGTTCATTCGCCTTCTCCAAGTCCCATCGTCCATCTGCACTCCACCGTAGATCGTACGCAACACCTTCCGTTCGAAAACTCCAAGGGCGCGTTAGTCCTCTGCAGGTAGGGCCCATGTTTCGTGCCCATAGAGGACGACCGGTCTAATCAGCGTTTTGTAGATAGTTAACTTCGTGTTACGGCGAACTTTATTCGATCGTAGAGTTTTGTGGAGTCCAAAGTAAGCACGATATCCTGCCACAATGCGCCTCTGAATTTCTCTGCTGGTGTCGTTGTCGGCGGTCACCAGTGAGCCCAAGTACACGAATTCTTCAACTGCCTCGATTTTATCACCGTCGATATAAATTCGGGGTGGCTGGCGCGCTGAGCCCTTTGCCATAATGTACTTTGGCTTCGACTAATCCGATTCGCCTGTGAAGCCAGTCTTGAGTAGGATGTACGTTTCCGCTATCGTCTCAAATTTACGAGCTATAATATCTATAGCATCAGCGAAACCAAGCAGCTGAACGGAATTCGTAAAAATCGTTCCACTCGTGTTTATCCCCGCTCTTCTAATTACACCCTCTAAAGTCTTAAGCAATGTTGAACAGCAAGCACGAAAGACCATCACCTTGCCGTAATCCTCTGCGAGATTCAAAGGGACTCGAGAGTGTCCCTGATACTCGAACTACGCACATCACTCGATCCATCGTCGTCTTGATCAATCGTATTAGTTAATCCGGGAATCCGTATTCGTGCATAATCTGCCATAGCTGTTCTCGATCGATTGTATCATACGCCGATTTAAAATCGATGACCAAGTGATGTGTGGGCACGTTATATTCACGGCATTTGTACAATACTTGGCGGATGGCGACCATCTGGTCCGTTGTAGCGCGTTCACCCATGAATCCAGCCTAATATTACCGCACGAACTCTCTTGCAATCGGTGATGGACGGCACAGAATTTGAGAGAGTATCTTCTAGGCAGCGCTCAGTAGTGTGATCGCGCGATAAGTAGTTCCCGCAATCCAACTTGTCGCCGTTTTTTGTGGATGGGACACACAATACCTTCCATTCATTCCTCCGGTAATGCTTCCTCCTCGCGAATCTTGGTAATGACCCAATGTAGTGCTCTCACCAGTGCTTTTCCACCGTATTTTAGAAGCTCGCTTGGTAGTTGATCTGCTCCAGCGGATTTGTTGTTTTTCAACCAGCCAACCTCCTTCTCAATCTCTTGGAGGTTAGGGGCTGGAAATGTTTCGTCCTGCGAGCGTACTCCTAGTCCTAGATCTGTTACCACGCCACCTTCGGTGCTTGCAACGTCGCCACTAAGGTGCTCATCGTAATGGTGCCGCCACATCTCGCTCGTAAGAAGATTCCCGTGATTGTCTCGGCACATGTCGGCTTGTGGCACAAAGCCTTTGCGCGAGCTATTCAGCTTCTCGTTGAACTTCCGTGTGTCCTTAGCGCGGTACAGCCCTTTCCATCGCTTTGCGATCTCGTTCGTCTTGCTGCCGCTTCTTCCTCCGGAAGACTGAGTTCTGCCTGTTCCACGCCTGTTTATAACGTACCTCATTCGTCCTCGTACGGTGTTGCAACATTCTCGCCCACGTTGGTTGCATTCTTCTCGTTTTTCAACTGTTTACGTTCGCCATCGTACCAGTCGTTTCTGTGATTCGGAGTCGCGAAGCCTAGTGCTGCGGTCGAGGTACGGAGGTACTACGTATTTATGGCGGATCGGATGTCCCTCCAGCCATCTTCAAGTGTAGCTGCGCCAAGCTGCTCTTCCGTTGGTAGGGCCACTGCAAACTGCTGCGCGTAGTCTTGAGCCACGTCTACGTCACGCAGCCGCGGCGTTCGACTTCGACGCGTGGTAATAACGGTCGAAAATTTTGAACGCATACATACTGCAGCTAGATAGGAATCAATATTCGCACTGCGGCATGTGCAGACATTGGTTATATCCGAGAAAAATTGACCGTCGATTAGAACGTGGTCGATTTGGTTTGCTTACCATCAAAGTCAGGCTTTATGGATGTTTCTGCGGGGGAAGAAAGTGCTTTGGACTACCATACTGCGTTGGCCGTTATCATTCGATACGGCGTGCAGGCTGTTTCGCCTGATAGCCGATCTGTACATTTCCTCCCTTCCTACCTGCGCGTTCATGTCATCGATAACGATTTTCACGTCACGTTACTCTTATCTTCTAAAGTTCCCGCAAAAAATCCCTGGTGAAATTCTTGAAGGAATTTGTGAATAATGCTGGAAGAAATCATGTAGGTGTTTCGGTAAAAATCCCAAAGATGAATCTCAGGGAAGTCTGGAAAGAATGAATCACGGAAGGAATCTCTCGAAATTTTGAAAAAAATCAGAAAATATCCCGTTACAACTGGAATACAGTCACATAAAGTCAAAGCGGCAAACGCGCAGGTATTAAGCAAAACCATGCAGAGAGAAGTTAGTTTGAAACCGATTTCGTGATGAAAATTTTCTGGACCTTCTTAGGCATAGAATAGGGTATAGCATAGTAAATAAACCCAAGTGCAATCTGAATTGTGTGTAAAGAAAATTTCCGCCGCAACACAAATGGCAACTTCGTAGTGCAGCAATCGGTAAGTTGCTCATATTAAATAGAGCCTCATACTGATGTAATCCACCACTAAAAATGTTCCATTTTACCATTGACTGTAGCAATATGATGTTTGGTGGCAAAGAAGGATGCAAGTCAACAATTGGTTTTATTCACATTGAAAACAACAGTTCTAATGTGTATTGGTTTGAATCCTTGCTGAAATAAGGATTCAAATCCTTACATAACTTTCTGAATGAAATTTGTTCTAGCCTGTTGGTATAAGTAAGAGAAGCTCAGAGGTCAAAGGCTCTGAGGCACGCCTCGTACCAGTGGGGACGTTACGCCAAGAAGAAGCAAAATAACATCTGAAAGAATGTCGGAAAAAATAGGAACGAATCTATAAAATAAAATCCGGACATGAAATCGCTGGGAAAAACACTGCCGAATAACAATGATCGTGATGAGCATCGTCCGTTACGCATACGACTTCGATTATTGAACTCAAACCTGCTTGAAATTATGTAATGAAAAGGCTATAAATGTGATGGGGTGATAAACTCGAGCCATTACTGTTTTACTAAATACCGATAGACTCAAGAAATCTGGAACTAAAATGGAGATGCCAATAGAAATCGTTGAAGGTAAATATAAATTATACCAGATGTTCAGTTATTAATAATAGCCACATTTTGAGTTCTGCCTCTATATCTCTATGGAATGATGTCATCGATGGTCGAAAAAATACAACATAGCGTTCAACTTGAAAATATGTTATTCTCCTTCAAATTCTGTTGCCGAAAATATGTACAGAAAAGTTTTCTAATGTGTTGAATCACTTGAATCCAGCCTTGAGTTAGTAATCTTTCAAGAGGTTACAAATCGATTCATACTATAAATACATCTGTTCAGTGTAAGAAATTTATCGATTTTCGAAATTCTTTAATGGCTATTTACAGAGATAGGTAAAGACCAATAAAACTTTGTCCAACTGGTTTCATCACGATGTTTCTGCCCATTCGACTAAAATAGAGGACGATCGCATCATCAACGGATCTGTGCGGATAAGTAGTTTCGTCCAAAATATAATTAAAAAAATGATTTCCTACTTAAAATTAGAGTGAATCGAACGTGAGTTTGTGTGTGTGAGTTCTTTGCTTTCACGAAAACACTGAGTGTCGGGAGGACAAGAGCTACCGAATAAACACATACTAACATTCACGCTTACGACCTAGGGCAACACACACGGGGCTGGTACAACCCTATCGATCTTGCCTCATTGTAACTTAAAAAAATATCACTTCGCCTAAATCCTTGTGTGGAACTATAACGTTATATCCTATCGTTAGACCCACTCGGCGTTTTGCTAGGACTTTTTGCCCCCGAGGAGCGGCGTTCGTTCCGCAGCCGAGGTCGAACTGGATGTGGTGGCTGCGGCTCCAGAACCGGACACGTGACCGGAGCCGGAAAACACGACCGATGGTGATTGCTGTTGGTGTGGCCGTTGCCACTGCTGCCGTTGGGCTGCCTCGGTCCGAAGGCTGCCACCGCGACGTCGCATCTGATGGATTTTGGGAAAGGCGGGAGTTTTACTTTACCTAAAGAACTATTCTGGGTAACAGTCTACTCACGTGATTGTGATGCAACTCGTGCAGGTACAAAGTACTAAGACACATATCCGCTTGCGTTACCTCGTGCGACGGTGCCTGAGATCCTACGTTTTCCCCGTAAAGACTGTAAAAAAAGGTTCACATTGATTACTACATTTCGACAAACTTTTAAAGTGGAATGAACATAAGAGAAAATCAATTTTTTTTCCAGCTTTTTAGTGCAAACATTGTAGGTAGTAAACTCTGAACTTTACTTTTGAGTAGACACTACAAGTCACCAACTTTACGGTGACTTTTTACTCATACGACCAGTCTCGTTTCAGGCCTTTGCAAACATTCGTAAATTTTTGCGTATTGAGGTACACCGGGGCAAGTTGAAACAGTGGGTTAACATGATGTTATCCAATGATGGTGAATAACTTGAATGTCATAACACATAGTTTTTGATTCAAGTAATCTTTTGGCGAAAGAAAAAAATCCAAATTGTTTTGAAATCTATTTCAAAACTTCGTGTTTCATCTTGCCCCACCCGTTTCAACTTGCCCCGGTGTGCTTAAAACCCCAATTCCACACTGATTAGCAAACAGTGTCTAGAAGGCACGCTACTTTCGATGTTGTTTTGTCCTACATCAAATTCTAGGAGAGCTGTAACCTCGGGCAGATTCAAATTATTCCCATTACATTCTCTCATAGCCTTGCACATACCTCGACAGCAGCCCATTGCGGGAACCTTCGGCAGGTCCCTCCCGTCTACTCATACCGCCTCGGGTGCTAAAACTCATGGTCGTCCTTGGATCACCAAGGCCTTGACCAGCAGCTTGACTAGATGAATAAAGTTGACTTCCTCCAGCCACTCCAGCAGCTCCCTCCATGCCGCCTCCACCATTCTCATCGCCGTCGTTTTCGTTGATGTCATGCAGGAACGTGCTCCGGAGAGGTGCCACCGTACTGCCATCGGTGAGATTTTGCTGCAGCATCCGCTCGAAGTCGAACGAGGGAGGGGAGTTGTACTGATAGTGTGATTGCACATTGGATTGCTGAAGATGAGGTGCCACCCCAGCAGGAAGTGAAATTGGCGGTGGTGTACCGAATCCACCCAGGTTCAACGATAGACCTAACTGTTGCGAGTTTGATAGGTGATGAGTTTGCAGAATCGGATGAATTATCGATTGATACTGATCTCCGAGGCTCTCCATCGACAGGAGACTCTGTGTCATGGGATTGGTCATGGTTGGAGGAACGCCTCCGTACAGGATACCTCGCTGCCGGTTGAGATCCTGTAGGGCGTGCCGTTTAATTCCCTGCACAAAGTGTCTGGCTTCCGGTGGCATCTGCCATGTGGGATTGGTGAGCGTGAAGTGAACTAAGGAAAGCTCCGTCTTTCCGTGCTCGCCTTGCGTGTACTGATTGTTTTCTATCACCGGAGTGTTGATGGCTTCGTTGGAGTCCTTCTCGATGGCACTGTTGGTGACTTGCCAATCCGGATTGCCGTGCTTACGGACATCCAACTGGGCGAACGAGCACACATCGCCTACGCCGACGACGTCGATCGTGAAGTGGCGGAAAAAGTCCACCAAGTCCAGGGCTTTGGGCTTTAGTACAAACAGCAATACGAACGGCGCAACGAAGGGACTGAACAACTCGTTCATGATGTACATCTAAAAAACATGAAAGCATTAGTTAGTGTTGTGTTTACACCTTTTCCTTGGTCGATAAAACAAAAGAGTTATTGAACTTGAACTTACTGCTTTCAGCTGGAAAAATTGCTCGAACTGATCTCGAACTGTGGAAGTGTGGGCGTAACCCCGCCATGAAGCTGGAAGATAGTGTACATGCGCAAGGACATTTCGTAATAGCTGCTCCGGACACCATATCATGTTCTCGTCAGGAATCATAGACCTGTAAGGACATAAAATCTGATTGATATTTTTCTTATCAACTACCTACCCGATGAGTTCGTAAACATACCTTGAAATAACACTCGCAGCGCCCAAAACGGTGAAAATCGTGAAAACATGCTGCACCTGAAATACGTCTTCGTCGTACACTGCTAGAAGGAATATCAACGATGCCACACCACCGCAAACGAACGCCACATTTCTGGAAACAAAACAAAAAAAATATTGTTTGGAATAAGAGACGATTTGATTACGCTACGATAGCCGGGTTATATTTAGCTAGTGGTAAGAATTTATCACAGAAAGCCTGAAAATTAGTGCCAAAAGGCTAAATACTTAAAACTTTGGCTGCTGCTAGCGCCTAGTAGAAGACTGGACGGCCGACCTTAGAGTAATCTGAGGAAGTATCCGTTTCGGACGAAGTCAGTCAATCCCACTCTAAAAGCGCCATAAAGGCTATCTCGGTCTCGGCATACCAGCGACTTAAACGAAATTCCCCTTAACCCTTATGTTGCCTGTAAAACGATGAGTCGATAAAGAAGCGTCCAACATTGCTCTGGTCCTCACAAGTTCCTACCTCGGGCTTCCACGGGTCAAGCGATGACAAAGACCGCCAGAGTTGTATGCTTAGCTGGTAGTGCAGGCTGGGCACTGTTGTCCTTCTGACTTCAGCTAGATTGAGGAGGTACGACCCGAGCGTCTGTTCACCAAGGAGGTGCGGCTCAAACAGCGTCTGTTCTGGCATCCAGCGGTTGAGTAAGAAATGCTGCATCACGTTCAGCTAGATCCAAGGTGTTAACCCCATCAGCGAGGTCGTCCCAGTGTTTATTTGTTTATTTGTTGTGTGTGCATCAACAGGCAGCAACCTGCCCCAATGATGTTTGGTGTTAAAATTATATACATAATACAAAGAGAAATATGCTAGCAAACGAAACAAAAGACATGTCAAAAGGTAAAATACAAGCTTAAATTCTAACACAGACGTAGTCAATTGTTTCTACTGTTAAAAAACGAAGAGAATCTCCGGCGAAGAGTTTCCCGAGCCAGATGAAAATCGAAGATTGATGCGACTCTGTTGAAAATCCGTTGCAACCCGTGGATAGCGTCGTGCATCGCATAATTAGATCTTCGTAGAAGCAATCTTAGTGGAATGCTATTGCGAAGTGCACGTGGCTGAACGTTCAAATTTATTTGTTCCAGGATTGTCCCACAGTCTATACGTCCTTGTAGCGTGTCTGCAATCATCAGTGCTCTGGTCGTTTCTCTACGGTTACGGAGTAACTCGAGATCGATTAAACGACAGCGGTTTTCGTAGCTCGGTAAACGAGTCAGATCCCTCCAAGGCAATTTTCGAAGCGCGAAACGGAGAAAGCGACGTTGGACAGATTCAATTCTTTCGGAACCGTTGCAGTAAGCCGGGCTCCAGACTGCAGAACAGTATTCAAGAATGGAGCGCACTAGGGAGCAGTAAAGAGACTTCAGGCAATGGATGTCGGAAAAATTCTTCGCTACTCTGAAGATAAATCCCAGAGCTCTGGAAGCTTTGTTGACCGTATACGATACATGCTGGTGGTATGTCAGCTGGGAGTCTAGTATAACGCCTAGATCTTTGATATGGTTTACTCGCTCGATAGTGACGCCAAGCATGCTGTAGTCGAAGAGAACCGGCTTCTTTCGTCGAGAAAACGTGATGACGGAGCAAGTGACGGAGCATTTCGTAGGATTGACAGTCATTCGGTTCAACAAGCACCAGTTAGTGAAAAGTTCAATCTGCTGCTGAAGAAATTGACAGTCGGCAAGGGTGCGAATCTTGAGGAACATTTTGAGGTCGTCGGCATACGATAATCGGGGTCCTTCAATGATAAGATGGACATCGTTGAAATACAGTAGGAAGATCACCGGTCCCAGGTGGCTTCCTTGAGGAACACCGGAAGAAGCGTGAAAACGTTCTGATCTGAAATCTCCTATGGATACCATCAGTTGACGATTGGAGAGATACGACCGGAACCAGCGCAAGATATTACCACTGAGGCCGAATCTGTCGAGTTTAGCGATAGCAATGTCGTGGTCCAGCTTGTCGAAAGCAGCAGATAGGTCTGTGTAGATGACATCGGTCTGCACGTGTTCATTCATACTTTCGATGATATACGATGTGAGGCATGTTGGTTGGGACGCTAAACAGAACTGGCACGATGGCCCTCCGGCGAGACAGGATCGTTGACGTAGGTCCAATAAGCCACCCTTAAACATCCCCATTGCGAATAACATAGGAGAAAATACGACTCGATACAATCGGCCAAAACCCACGCGACGAAAAGAGGACTACGATTGAAAACTTGGAACATTGAATTTCAAGTCACTTGGTTTCGCAGGATTGTAGAGCGAGGTGGACCACGGCGGACTGGCCGTGCAGTGGAATCACTACCGACGGCGGAACCAGGGAATCGATCCGGGGAACTTTCGGTATTCGCGTATACAGTGGGAAACGACGAAGTATGATACAGCGATGTTTATTGCACGGACTTCTACAGTGAACTGTATAATGCAAATCTATTGTCAAGTGTCTCTTTACATTGCCGCCCATAGATGGGGAGACAGATGTCGCACTCCCAACACTCCTCCTCGACATCTTCTGCGACAATCTTTTACAGCTATCGTATAATTTACAAGTTTACTCACATATAACACAAACATTGAGACAAACATCTTACACTTAGAACATCGGACTTTCATTAACGACTACACCAACGACGTAATCGTCCAATCTCCGCGGACCAACGCCTCTAGTGGATCGCTTCTTCACTCGCTGTTCTACTGCCGGTTTATCTTCGCATCCGTAGAATTCATCTTCGGATTCTGCATCATCTCTTGGATTCACCTGCTCCTCCTGCAAGGGGCTTCCTCGAACCATGCCTTCACGTTCTAGTAGCTCCTCCTGAACGACTTCCTGCTCTTGGATTGGCTCCTCCTGAATCGCGATTGGCATCCAACCAGCGTCACCAACGTTATCCGATTCCTCCAAGGCCGCTTCCTGTCCAACTTTCTGTTCGAAGAACTCAACATCTCGGCTGAACGTTATCCTGTTCGCCTTCATGTCCAACAAACGGTAGGCCTTCTTTTCTTCGTTGTATCCGACCAAAACAAGCTTCTGGTGTCTCGCGTTCGGGATGCGAACATTCACCGGGCTTCCAAATGTGCGAAAATGTTCCACGGTAGGCACCTTTCCGAACCATTTCTCGTACGGGGTTCTGTCTATCGCACGGGAGGGTAACCGGTTCTGCGTATAGGCAGCAGTCACTACCGCCTCCCCCCAGTACCGCTTCGGAAGTTTCGCACCGATCAGCATCCAGGTAGCCATCTCTTGCAGCGTGCGGTTCTTGCGCTCCGCGACGCAGTTCTGCTGCGGCGAATAGGCCGCGGTATACTGTGCCTGTATGCCTTCGTCCAAGTACAAGTTCCGCAACTCGTTGTTAACATACTCGCCGCCACCATCCGATCTGATGACGCAAGGAGCTCTCCCAAACAACGCTTTGACGTGAGCGACGTACTGCTTGATGCACCCGACGACTTCCGATTTCTTCTTCAGCAAGCAAACTACGGTGTATCGGCTGAAGTCATCGATGAGCGTCATCAGGTATCTGTTTCCTCCAGGAGTGACGTTCGACATGGGACCACAGACATCAGTGTGCACTAGGTCCAGTACACGGCCGGATCTGTTCTGGGAAACTTTTGGAAAAGGACAACGGGGAAGCTTACCTTCCAGACAGGTTTCGCAAATCTGCCTCAGTCCGCAATCCTGGATCCGGAATCCCTCTGCCAAGCCACCGGTTCTCAGACGATCAAGCACGGCAGGATCTCGGTGTCCGAAACGTCTGTGCCAAATATGTTAGCAGTTCTTCGGATGACGAACCTCCTTGCTCAGCTTCGAAAACTCGACGGTCTTCAGCACGAACAAACTCCCGTACACTTCGCCCACTGAAACAGTCTCTGCCTTGTCACTCTTAATCACACAGCACGGTTCAACAAAGTCCACTCCGAAGCCTTTCTGCGTCAGCTTCTGTACAGAAATCAGTCCACTGTCCAAAGTCGGTATGTACAGCACTTCTGTCAGCCGTACATTGACGATCTTTCCTGCCGCGTTCACGCACTTCACTAGACCTTCACCCATTCCGTGGGACTTCGTGGCAGAGCCATCTGCCAACGCCACTTCGACGCACTTGCTGCTATCCAACTTCGTGAAGAATGAGCGGTCGTTGGTCATATGATATGAGCAACCACTGTCAATGTACCACAGGCTCCTTTGCCGAACCCCGGCAACCGAAAAGCAAATCGGATTGTCCCTTGAAGAATCCTTCACTTTCACTTTATCCGCTTTTCTTTTCTTCGAATCTTCTTCACTTCTCTTCTGTTGAAGTTCAGCAGAACTTCTTCGGAAATGCCCTGGTTTTCCGCAATAAAAACACACTTTCTGCTTCTGGGCAATCTTCCGTTCCAGCTTCATGGCCGTTTTACCAGATTTCGCACTGCGATCCGCTCGCCGCTGGTATTCATCCAACAGCTTCTGCAAGTGCCAGTGGTCAAATCCGCCTCCGGGCGACTCTCTAGGGCCGTAACGAGGCCACCATACGAGTCCGGCAAACTCCTCAACAACATGGCAATCTTCAGTGGATCTTCTAATGGCTGGCCGGCGCACGCAAGCCTCTCGTACAGTTCTTCCAACTCGAATAGATGCTTCTCGACATCCACACCGTCGGTTATATTCAAACTGCACAATTTCTTCAGTAATGACACGCGCGAAGTCATGGACATCTTCTCGTGATACTGTTTCAATTGGTCCCAAACAGCTTTAGCACTACCAGCATCTTTCACTATGTTCAGCTGATTATCGTCAATGTACAATACAATCGTCGCATGACACTTCTCATCAGCTCTCGTTCATGCATCAGTCACTGGATTCGGTTTCGCTGCACTAATCACACTGCAGTGGAATCACTACCGAAGGCGGAACCAGGGAATCGATCCGGGGGACTTTCGGTATTCGCGTATACAGTGGGAAACGACGAAGTACGATACAGCGATGTTTATTGCACGGACTTCTACAGTGAACTGTATAATGCAAATCTATTGTCAAGTGTCTCTTTACATTGCCGCCCATAGATAGGGAGACAGATGTCGCACTCCCAACAAGGATGTGACAGGATAATCTACGACGAATTACATCCCCGCAACTTCGACATCGTGGCGTTGCAGGAACTTTGATGGACTGGACAGAAAGTGTGGAAAAGCGGGCATCGAGCGGCTACCTTCTGTCAAAACTGTGGCACTACCAATGATCTGGAACCAGGATTTATAGTGCCGAGATAATCACGGGAATATTCTCACGAGCGAGCGTGAGGTGGTAGAGAGGTGGCGGCAGCATTACGATGAGCACCTCAATGGCGACGTTGCAAGTACCGAAGATCTAGGAGTGTGCACAGGACGAATCTCCTGACCTCCAAGAGATTGAGGAGGAGGTTGGCCAGTTTAAAAACAACAAAGCCGCTGGAGCAGATCAACTACCAAGCGAGCTTCTGAAATACGGTGGAGAAGCACTGGTGAGAGCTACACTGGGTCATTACCAAGATTTAGGAGGAGGAAGTATTACCGAAGGAGTGGATGGAAGGTATCGTGTGTTCCATCTACAAAAAGGGCGACAAGATGGATTGCAGGAACTATCGCGCGATCACAATACTGAGTGCTGCCTACAAGGTACTCTCTCAAATTTTATGTCGCCGTCTATCACTGATTGCAAGAGAGTTCGTGGGGCAATATCAGGCTGGATTCAACGCGCTACAACGGACCAGATGTTCGCCATCCGCCAGGTGTTGCAGAAATGCCGCGAATACAACGTGCCCACAAATCACTTTTTCATCGAGTTCAAATCGGCATATGATACAAACGATCGAGAACAGCTGCACGAATATGGATTCCCGGATAAACTGATACGATTGATCAAGGCGACAATGGATCGAGTGAAGTGCGTAGTTTGAGTATCAGGAACATTCTCGAGTCCCTTTGATTCTCGCAGAGGATTACGGCAAGGATGGTCTTTCATGCTTGCTTTTTGACATTGCTTTAAAGGGTGTAAGAAAGAGAGCGGGGATAAGCACGAGTAGAACGATTTTCACGAAGTCCGTTCAGTTGTTTCAGTTTCGTTGATGCTATTGTTATTAGCTCGTAAATTTGAGACGATGGCGGAAACGTACATCCGACTAAATAATGAAGCTAGGCGAATCGGATTAGTCATTGATGTGTGTCGAGGACAAAGTACATGATGGCCAAGGGGTCTAGGGAAGAATTACTGCGCCCGCCACCAGCAGAGAAATTCAGATGCGTATTGTGGCAGGAAATAGTGCTTACTCTGGACTCCGCATAGCAGACTCTACGATCGAACAGAGTTCACCGCGTCACACGAAGTAAACTATCTACAAAACGCTGATTACACCGATAGGCCTCTATGGGCACGAAGCATGAACTCTACGTACAACGCGACCAACGCGCTCTTGGAGTTTTCGAACAGAAGGAGCTGCGTATCATCTACGGTGGAGTGCAGATGGAAGACGAGACTTGGAGAAGGCGAATGAACCACGAGCTGCATCAGCTGCTGAGAGAACCAACCATCGTCCATACCGCGAAAATCGGGAGGCTACGGTGGGCGGATCACGTCATCAGGATGTCGGATAGCAACCCGACTAAAATGGTTCTCGAGAGTCATCCGACCGGTACAAGAAGACATTCCCAACTAACATTTTCAGCGCTATAAGCTTCAGTCATTTGCTTTCTGTTGTGTAACCATCGAGTAAAAGCAGTCAACGCTGAATAAAAGGAAAGCTAGTCAAATATAAAGCATAAGCTAATACACGACTGCAAAACAAGCACAATCCAGCTACCAAACTTGGTTTTCAGAAATCCATTGCTTGTCACTGGGGCTGCCTTTACTCCACTCTATTCCAACTCCGGGAGATGTGCAAATCGAGTAAGAGTCCCAGTCACTACAATAGCTGCTTTTATACAGTACGTTGTGTAATGTTGCCAAAACACAAAACAGCAGCGCTTCGTAGCCGTTTAAAGAACACTCTTTCAGCTAGAAGCTGTGAAGAAGAATCTGTTGGCGCAATCACACAGCTTGTTCAATGTAAACATTATTGCGTTTGACGTTTCACAAGCTTTTGCAACAAGATGAAGTTGGGTAAGGTTTCTTGTGACACAATTATGAAGCCTTGTCTGGAGTAAAACAAAACGGACTATTTTCTATGTTTTTTATATATAGCAGTGTGGCAGCGAGGACGTCATCGGGACCAGTGGATACGGAAATCGGGAGTTCGATTCCAAAGAGCGGCAAGTACTTTAATTATTCAATTTTAAAAGTGATAATTCCAGTTCCACATGTATTGCGTCACGGTATCCGTAACCTAATTATATTTAATCGTTTAATTTGGGGATGCCGTATAACTATTATTTAACAACTGCGAAAAGGCTGAAAAAGCGCCTTCTCAAGATGTTATTCAGTTAGTGGTTACATAGGAGCCGAGAAAAGAGCTATGACTTGGTGGCATAGAAGCTTCTCGCACAGCATAAACATGCTGATTAAGTTCGCCAGATTCATTGGTATAGGGCTTGCATAGAAGCTTCCATCTATATGTACAACACAGTAACTCAGCATCAAGCCGTATTGAGGACGCTTTGTTGACGTTTACATTCACAATAAATGTTAGTTGGGTTGTGCGCAGCGAATTAGGTGGGTCGATCAAGTGGAGGACGATCTGTGGACCCTTCTTAGTGCGGAAGTGCAGACACACAGCCATGGACCGAGTAAAATGGAGACGGCTACTATGTAGGTACAGCAGAGACCACTGAGGCCTTAGTCTGACCTGTAACGGTAAGGTAAGGAATGGAACACGACAGGAACCATCTAGGTGCGCGTGTTTGCTCACACACAAGAGGCTCATAATAGAGATTCTAGTATTGAAATGTATTCAAACACTGCAACACAAGACATCCACATAAATAAGTAAATGATAAAAAGGAAAGAAGAATACTCACCTTGCAATCACAATCACCAGCGGCGAGGAGAACGAGTTCATGTATTTCACTGCTGGCCGGTAGGCGCGAGTCAACCGCGCATCCAGCTCATGGTCCAGCTCGTTAAAGTGACGCAAATGAAGTTTCCCGTACTGTGACCAGCACCGCATACCCAGTGTCCCTGGTTCTTTTTTAATCAGCTGCAACAAAAATACCGACATCATTAGTGATCTTTGGTCTGGCTAGCTGGTATGTATCTTCGTGGACTCACATCGACGTAATTGAAGAAAAAATACATCAACTGGCAAAGGAAGATGAATGGCGAGAGAATAAGGTTGGCCACCGCCACCCAGAATATTTGATTGGCCAATTTGTTGGCCAGTTCTATCCGGTTGCTCGAACGCTTGAATTCCTCCCGTAGGTGCCAGTTGTTTTCGAACGGAGACCATGGTCCCCCTGCAAGAAGATGGAAGTTTTGTCATTTCTCTGAAATAGTGTGCCGAACAGAATAGGTGATCTTACAGAAAAGAATTAATCCTATGTTGTAGCGCAATGCTTGGCTCAGGCAAACCACAGTTCCCAAGAATGGCAGTTGAATGGTAGATGGAAGAAGTGATTTGTTCATCATTGCTACCATGTAGTTTTTGAATCTGAAAAAAAACATTAGAAGTTGTTAGAAATCGAGTTACGATCTCGTGTTAATCTAGATGCATCAACCGAAACATACCTTAATATCCTATGATAGATATCTAACTCAGTCAATTGCTCTTTGTTGATACTCATTTGAATTTCCGATTGTACCTCCCGGATCTTTTTCTGAACCTCGTGCCAGGTGAGGTTATCCAGGTCGGACTACAAAAAGTTGCAAACTTTAGTAATTAGAAACAAAACAGGAATCATCTATTTTATACTCACATCCTCAATCTTCAACGCCGTGTTGAAGAATAGCTTAATGTCCCAAAATTGTACCAGATGGCACAAAAATTTGAACAATCGGAAAATCCAAAACAGACCGGCCAGTACCAAAACCAGCCAGTCGAGGCCTCCCAGCGCGGCAGCGCACTCCGCCGGTGCTAACATCGCATCGGATAGCTTCACTTTGTGGGGATCATCCTTTTCGCTGGAAATAGAAGTAATGATGAGGTTTCGAGTTTTGTCCAACCTTCCTCAATAACTTACTTGAAAAGTACGCTATAGTCTATGCAGTTGATCATATATGTGATCAACACAACGACAAACATGAACTGGAACAGTTCGAACACCTTCTGCAGCATCATCACGTAAAATCCGTGCTTCTGATGGTAGCAGTAAAGCCGGTTGAAGAACGAATCCAGATCCTCGATGTGGTTCCATCGTGCTGGAATTATTGAATCAATGAACGAATAAGAGGGCGGAAATAAAATGAACAAATCGAAAATGAAAACATTTCATTTTTAGAAGAGAAACAGACAATCTCTGTTAGGTAAGGCACATAAAGTTTGAAAACCACTGTTACAATAACTCACCTTTACTCGTCTCCGGCACGACATGAATGACCAATCCACTACTTTGGGGCGTCTCCTCCTCATCGATGGTGGGCGACAGTTTGTTTGCATCGTTGTTGAATGGATTCGTATCTTGGTTCGTTAGGGTGTCGTAAGTTCTCGTATCGGCCTTAGCCATGTCGCCTCGAAAGCCTCCTTATCAGTGTGGGGTATGGAACAGACTCCGCTAAGAGATCTGTAACAACTACAGAACAGGTAAACGAGTAATAGAAGATTAACATAATGTCCATAATAAGTCTCAATTGGAAACGAGTAACATCTGCTTGCTTCATGATATATGAATCACCAACACAAACAGAAGACCGTTTTATGCTTGAATTCTTTTTTTGTTGCTCCACTTCCAGTCGCAAACACACAACAACAGCAAGTTTACCTTCTACGGTGGAAATATGGAATCTGCCTTACGCGGAAGTCGGCGTCACATTTTTCGCCCCGGTTATCCTTTGTGTTAGAGCATGTCTAGCATCATCCAGCTAGATAAGCATCCTGCCGCCAGCAGTGTTGTTTATGCTTTGGGTTTCTGTCGCGCAGAGTTGTATCGTTTCGGTCTGCAAAGTTCAAGGTGAGAAAGAGGTGTGTGATTAGAAATAATGCAAAAAAGTGATATCACTACTTGCAGGTCAGGGGTGTCCAACTTGGTTGGCGCGACGACCCACGTTCGCTTACTGTAGAACTTTCATCACAGCTAGTTTGAATTATAAGCATTTTATTGCTTAAAAAACTTATTTACTATACTGTATACAGCCAAAGAATAAGAATATCAAGAATGCCCACTCCACGGATGCTCGGGGGGACACTACCGCAGCGCTATTTGCGGATGAAAGTTCAACCTTCATGCGGCAGTGTGCGTTACTGATTGTATGCGGATACCTAAACATACGCACACCACCTTCTCTTATGACAAATCACGAACACTGTTATATAGAGCTTCCACCTTGAAATGCTTGGAGAGCGCCACTTGTCTTGTCGCTTGACAATGGGGCACGTTCGGTGTAGTACTAGATTTGTAGTAATGAGCTGAATTTTTGTATGGTGAGAAGGTCAGTTCTCCGTTTCTGAAATAAAATGGGGCAAAAAGCGTGGGTATTATGATTCCTTGCCTAATTAGATGCTATTTGAGCAAAACTTTGGATAACTATGTTGTTTATGTTGCAAGAAATGGAGAAAATAGCAACAACGTTGCCCAAGGTTTTGCTCAAACAGCATCAAATTAGGCAAGGAATTATAATACCCACGCTTTTTGCACCATTTCATTGCAGAAACGGAGAATTGACCTTCTCACCATACTAAAATTCAGCTCATTACTACAAATCTAGTACTTCACCGATCTGTCCTATTACATAGAAAAGGCAAGAGAGGGCATTCTTTCTATTTTTATTCTTTGATACAGCCCTTAAGTTAGATACCATTACAAATGTGACTAGGTGCACACATAAATGAAAGTTTATTTTTTTTTTTGCTCTTTTTGCATATGTATTTTCTCAAAGGCTGGTGCAATAATCATCAACTGATAAGAAGATGGGCTTGAACGTGAAATAAACCCAAATTTCAGCTATTAAGTGGCATATCCGGTCGGGTATTATAAAAGGGAACCAACTGCTTCCTTGAACGGAACAGCTTTCACCACTTTTACTTCTTCAGGAGCACTGGGGCTCATTGTTTTGTCTAGCTTAAAACTTGCATCCGCAGGAGTTGACACAGGATTACTATTTGCCATATTAAATGGCTTCAAATTTCTTCAATGTAGTTCTACAGATCGATACAAGTCTTGCCTTTCTCGCGATTTTTCGTTATTCGGAATCCCAGACAAAACTTTTCTTCGTCTAAATCCATTATTTTAAATCTACTATTCTGGGAACGTTTCAGCTTAGCTTCATTTAATCATTTCATCATTTCATTTCATCAATAATCAAACAATCGTCTACACATACGGTAACAAACGTGATTCGTCCTCCTTTAATGATGAAATACAGACACGAATCTTGATTAGAACCGAATTCTTGTAGTGCTTCGTCTAGCTGGTTAATCCAAACCCGGCTTGATTGTTTGAGACGCCTTCCCACGCCTTCATTGGGTCGCCAGTAAAGCCTTCAGGTTGTTCATGTAAATATCCTCACCCTTCAGTTTGCCTGGCAAAACACTGTTACAGCGAGAATTTGCTCCATGCCAAAAAAAAACAACAGGTAACGAATCGTTGAATACCGAAAAACTGGATAATAGACTTCGGTATGATCAATTACGGGTCGCTGCGAACGATCGAATCGTCTTTCTGCCTGGGTGAAGTTCGGTCAACTCCAAAATTTCATTCTCCTCCAGAGCTCTGATTTCATCCCCCATTGCTTCCTCCCACAGCTTGTGGTCATCTCGCTGTAACGCCTCAGTAACTGCTTTCGGGTCATCATGGTCGACCATTGTCACATCCAGCTGGGACAGCATTTTGGCTATAAAGTCTGGACCACATAGCGTCCGTTTCGTCGAGGTTAGCGTTTTTTTGACAGTTTTCCCATGGGAAATGTGTCAAACTACTGTCACGCACACGCAAACGTATGCATTGTGTGGAGCACTTAACAAACAAAAGTCCTGTTCAACGACGTAGGTTGAACTTGCTCGAAGTTACTGCACCCTACTCTTACCCATTTGTCAACAAACGGGAGAGAGCGGGATGGAGGAAGTTCGAGCAAGTTCAACCTACGTCGTTGAACAGGACTAAAATCTTTACATTTGCCTGGACCTAAGCGCTCCCGACCGCTGCGCCTCAACCCTCACACCAACTTTTTTTCGCTGGAAATCAGCAAAGTTTTGCTGAATTTTGCCGAGCTGAAATTTCAGCAAACGATTCAGTAAAAAATACTGGAATTTTCAGCAATTTCAACTGTCATCGTGATTGTCAACGGATTACTATGGATGATCAGCATTTTTTGCTGAGTTTTCAGTACACTCGACCGCTGTTGGTTTTGGCAGCAATTTACTGGATAGTTTAAGCGAAATGGATGAAATATTATTTAAAATTGTGATTAAAAAATCTTAATAACGATTTTTTGGTGTGTATCTCCTGTTCAGTTGGTCAAGTAAATTGTGGTGGGATCGCACGATCAGGCATGGCATCTTGGGAACCAACGGGGTCACTACAGTTCGCCTGATCTTCGTGTTGAACTACTGTTGTAGGTGGTTGTAGTTCCATTCGCGTCAACTTCAATCAGCTCTCTCTGACTCAATCAAAGCATAGAATATCATGAAATCAACTGACGCACGCCAATGAGGAAAACGATCCAATCTCGCTTTCTATCTCGACTTATGATGACATCCTTCAGCTCCCTTAGAGTTCTCGGCATATCTGATAGATTCCTTCCACAGACTTCGAATCGAACTTCCTTCGATTTGGTTTTGCAATGTGATACATTGCTCTTGAACAGAAAACTTTTAGATGCTGAAGATTCGGCTTCTTTTGGGTACACGTCTCTTCTGGCGTAGTTGCTTCTAACGTTCTGGTCAGACATTGGTTTACTAAAGTAAGCTGTTATCAATTACAGAATTACAGAAGAAGTGGAGAAATTGGCTAAAATTTTGTCCGGGTTTCCCGATAAGGATTTAAAAAAATAATCGGAAATTCTCTTGGAAATTTAATCAGAAACTCCATCAGGAACATATAATGGATTTCCACTAAAATAGGTATCTACAACATTGTCTATGAGAATTTCCTCTTTGATTTAGGAGTTATGTGAAAAATTATTGTTGGAGGTCACAAGAACCTCCCCTATAGCAATCACGTTAGAATAAGTTTTTGTTAAGTGGTCATTCTTTATGGTGATCGACCAGCAACTGCTCCACAGATTGCAGAAGGGGTACCCTAGGATTCCCTCTTTGGATTTCGCAAAAACTGTATCACAAATTTCACTACAAATTTCACTAAGCAGTTCTAGAAAAACTCAGCTAAAACTCTTTGTTGGGGCAATCTTAACCGGAATGATTGAATACCTCTCGACAACAGATTACATTGCAATCAGCTTCAAAGCTGCAATTTTATTATAATTTCAATTAATACATTTGATTATAATATAATATAAAACTTACATTTTAGTATTTACATCCACGATGATTCGATTCCCCAACACCATAACTTAACAACTACCTCATAAACTTTTATCGGCTTTCTATACCCGACATTATGCCAATTATTATCCAGTGCTGCCAGTTTCACCAAGCAGTAGTAAAGTCACCACAACACTCTTCTTGACATTTCTCTATGAACTTTGGCATGAATTTCAACTAAATCAGGGGTCCAATGCTGCAAGCACCCTCAGAAACAGCATTTTTTTAAATTTCTTTTATTTTATTTTAACATTGTTTTCACGCTAGAATTTAAAATCTGGTATGAATAAATTTAGTGAATATCAAGATTTTTCCTAGCTCCGCTCATTTATTGCTCTAGATTCAAATTCTTCCACAACGACATTAATACACATATTGTACATTAGCCTGGTACACGGTTTATATGGGAAAATACAAAAAATGGAAAAACTCAAGTTCCTGTATACTTTTTGAGTTCCACTTTGGTCCCATATCAACTGTGCAAAATTTCAGATCGATCGGAAAAACTATATTTTAGCACCCGCCATTCTTAGTTTTTCATACGATTTACTATGGGGAAATATTACTCCTGCAATAACTTTTTTCACATGCCTCAGATCCCTTTGCGGTCTTCGGAGGGTTGGTTCTTCGTAAAATTTCCAACAGAAATCATTCATCGATTTATTTTTAGGGGTTAAGGGGCAACCTGTGGCGATTTTTCTTTGAAAAAGTGATTTTCCCCATACTAAATCGTATGAAAACTTAAAATAGCTGGCGCTAAAATATAGTTTCTCCGATCGATCTGAAATTTTGCACAGTTGATATGGGACCAAAATGGAACTCAAAAAGTGTACAGGAGTAAAATGTCTTTTTGTGTCCCACGCTATTGTACATACATAGGGTGGGGCGGGGCAAGATGGGTCGCATGAGGATGGATCACCATAACTTTGTAAATACAAATCGTATTGGTTTGTATTCGTCCGCTACTCTTTAATACACTAGTTAGCTATGCTAAAAGTCGATAAAAAGTTCATTAAATACAAAACATGATGTTAAACAAGCAGTTTTAAAAAGTGATCGATTTTGTGCCGTGAAAAAAGTGCGGGGCAAGATGGGTCACCTTTTAAGTAATTAACATTTTCTCAACGAAAAACGTCAAAATATAAGATTTGTTCCGCATTAAAATATGCTCCATATCCATACTGAGTAAACAAGAGCTACAAGTAAACATTTTATAAATTTATTTGGAATATAAAAAACTTTACGATTTGAGTGGTCCTGAGGCGACTTGAAAATCGATGTTTTTACTAAAAAATTATCATAATTTTATGTTATAATTTTGAGCGTTCATTCCGCTTGATTGAAGTCATTTATGAGATAGTCTTGTAATAAAAAATAAATAACTTTTGAATGCTCCAAAAATACGTTCAAAATTGAAGGTGACCCATCTTGCCCCGCGGCCGTTTATATGGATAATATATGGAATGTATCGCATAAGAAAAATGGCAAAAAACCATTTTATTTTTTATTTCCAATGAGAGTGTATAATTTTTCAATCAATGCCCCAAACTTTTGTATATTCATGCTGGTCATCTAACAAAATTATTAACATAATCAAAACATGAGTAATGCGCCCGAAAATGGCCCTGACCCATCTTGCCCCGCCCCACCCTATTTGTAAAAATGATTAATTTTTTCAAGATTTTTGGCATTGATTTTTTCCATGTTATATGAGCAAAAATATATCCTCTATATGAAGGGCCCCCATATTTGTAAATCCGGCTCTGCAGGAGTTGCTTTTAGGATTCCAACAAGGAGTTTCTTCTAAAACTCATCCATGACTTCATTCTAGGATTCCCGCAAGAGCTTCGGCAGGATTTCCGGCAAAATCGTGTTTGGATTTTTTTTTTCAGGACTGCCTTTCTTTAAAGCCATAGCAGTTCATTCTGGAAATCCTTAGTATTTTTTTAGGAATCTTTCGGGAGTTCCATTTTGGAACCCTCCAAGAATTCTTTCTAGGAATCCAGTAGTTGCTTATAAGAATCTACTAAGAATTGGAATCCTTCTGTAAATCTTTAGGAGTTTTTGATGGGATTCCTCCAGCAGTTTCTTTTAGGATTTCAGCAGACATTCTTTCTCGAAGTCGTCATCTTTGGATTCTTCCAAAAACTTCTCTGTATTCTCTCAAGAATTGTATTTGGAATTTCTACAAAGATTTATTTTGGCACATCTCTTGAAGCTCCTTCTGAGAAGTTATTTCCTTCCTTGAAAATCTTCCAGGAGTTCCTTATTATTGCCCCAACACAATAAAAGCTTAAAAGATCGATCAAAACGATCATATCTGACTTAAACATATCAATAGTTGCTTTTTCGTGATTGATCTGAACTGGTATGAATTGCACTGAGATCCAACTGAATAAGGGACTGGGACACTCACTCCACTTATTCTAGAAGTGCAATTTAAGCAGCATAGGACCATGGATAGGGGATATATTTAAATGATAGATTGTGTCTAGATCATAGGTTCCCAAACTTTCAGGTCCGCGACCCCCTTTGGCCAGCAGACGTACATTTCGCGACCCACCATAGAAATTCCCTCATTGTCTGTTACAGTAAAATATTCGACTGTCTTTCGCGACCCCCTGGATGTAGGCGGGTGCCCCTCTGGGGGATCGCGACCCACAGTTTGGGAAACTATGGTCTGGATTACTCGGAAGGAGAAGCGGCACAGTTCGCTTGGTTGCATAACTTGTAGGCGTTATATGATATAGAATGACACTGTAATTTGTAATTTGTTGTTTTATTGTAAACGATAACCTTTTAGTTGCTACTTTACATGAGGTCAAGGATTCTGTGCTGTGCTGTGAAAATTGGAAGAGAAACGGCTTTTTCAATCCGTTTTTGTCTGATGGCTTTGAATTTATGAATAGTCCTGTTCAATAAATGACGAGTTGTACAGATAGAAAGATACGAAGCAGGAGGAAAGGGACGGGTCAAGGATTGAACCCAGAGCCTTCTGCATACGAATCAGAAGTGGTAGCTACTAACTAGACTTCCAAGCCCGTCAACACAATAAAAGCTTAAAAGAAATGAAAAACACATGGCTCGATTAGTCGAGCAATTCGATTAACCGGGGTGTTTTCTTTTCTTCATCATAAATCAATTGAGATCAATTTTTAAAAAAGGATGAGGAGTGGGGACATATAAATAATAGAAATTACATACCCAAATTTTCTCTCTGCATTAACGCCAAGTACCTATTGACTACCAAAACGATCTCCTATCTTACCAACGATTTGAAAACCTCTGTTCTATCCCAGCACACATACACGATCAGGAAACCTGTATACTACCGTGCCAGCTGATTTTTATTCCTTCAAATACAAACGAAAGCAAACCTGAAGCCAACGCAAGCGATCGCAAAATAATATGACGGAAAAAGGTCTGACAATTTCATCACGATGGGCAAGCGAAATCGAACCAGGCTACCTTGCACTGTTTAGCGATTATACTAGACGGAATAATGTAAACACTGAGCCAACTCAATTTTGTTTGCAAATAAAGGCTAAGCTTTTTACCACACTCGTAAAAGTCCTACTACCCTGATGTCCATTCGGCTCACTACTACTCTACTGTCGCCGTAGGATTAATCAGACGCAAAATAAATGCCTACCAAAACAATTTTAATGGGCCACAAAAAATGAGTAACTTCTACCTGTCTCGTATCCTACTACTACCACCCGCAAACGGCCACTTCCCCCGTCCCCGTCCGACGTAGCTTGACCCGACAAGCTACCGCACGAACCAGACAGAGCCTTGCGAAGGGGCCAAGAAACAAAGAAAGCTAAATAATTTTAAACGCAATAATTTATTTCACGCGACGCAATCCGCGATCACTGCGCTTGGAACTGGCTATGGCACGTGCGTAATCAACCACGGTAAATACACGGAAGGACTTCCAACGAAGTCGAATTTTCACCACCTACCTGGCTATTCGGGTTTCCTGGCCACCAAAGGATGCGAAAAGCTGCAGTTTTTCTTCCTCTCTAAACAACACCAACCAACTAGTGAGATTGTGACTGGCGAAAATTTTCTATGCGATCTTCCTGCTGCGTGTGCTTCACCACTCTGCTGCTGCTCCTGCTGCTGCCACCCGTTCTTGTTGCTTTTGCTTTTCTGTGCGAGGGGCTGTCTTCTTCCGCTTCTTACCTGAGGGTAGCAGTGACAGCTGTGCTTGGATGTGTGTGTATTTGTTTTGGCAGCATGTTCGAAAAGCTCGCGAAAACATCTGGTAGATGGATTCTCTAAAGCACATATTCACTATAGACACTATAGATTCCATAGACTCGCGAAGACATGGTTGAGTAATACGATTTTAGTGTGTTTTTCCGTGAATTTAGAGTGTACCGAGCGAATATGACGTCACGCAATCCATTGTCGCTATTAAAATCGTGACGTCATGCTCGTTTGGCTACACGAACTGACAGTTCGTTTGGCTACAGTTGTCTTCGCCTTCGCGAGTCTATGGAATCTATAGTGTCTATAATATTCACACTAACGAGCCTGGATTAAACTTTGGTATACTCGAGACACTTTAATAGGCTCCTAAAGGCCTATCTCAATTTCTGCATAATTAGATCAAGCATTGATTAAAACGACATGTTTACTCATTTTTTAAGTATTCCTATTAGGTAAAGCCCATAAAATATATTTTCAAAAATTTTAATAATTTTTGCAACACTCCTTGTTTAGCACTAAATTTTGGGTAAATTTTGTTTACCGTGTATGTCAAACAGGAACATTGACCAATCCAAATTCCTGTGTGGTAGTGGTTTGTGTTCAGATTTCCCGTGTTAATCTATCTGTAAGAACTTTGTAAACATCTTTTGTTCTCACGTATATGGATAGGCTTGCATTAGGTTTCGTGAGATAAAATTTGGAGAACTCAATTTATTGTCAAAAGTGAGCCAATGTGGTGTCTTTTGCAACCCGCCGTTTCACTTTCGTTACGTCAAGGTTGACCTCGAATGTCAAACAAGACCTGCTCATCATTATTTTATTTTCAAGTTTATTAACTATTCTGTTATTGTTTAAGTTCGGAAAAATTACCATTGAGATCAGAAAAGCATGCTCTTTCGTGTTATGCAGCAAAACCGGGGAAATATTTTTCATTTTAGGACCCTATTCACACAAATCTCGCGTTACATTTGAAAAGGGCCTATCCCTAGAACGTAAACATTGAGAAAAATCGATGCAAACATCCCGCATAGAAATTTACAGTATCCAATACTGTTTGAACCATTTTGCAACCAATCATTTTATTGTCACCTATTTGTTATATATTCCACGTATGCTCTATTTATTACAGTACAAGGACAATGCGACAGTTAGTACTATTGTAACATTAGGCAATGATGTCCATTTATTGTTTGAAATAATCCCACTGTTCGAAGACTGTACCGAACATCAATTTAACCCCTGATTTAACCATAACTTTTGATGTTCGCTCCCGACATCGGTCTGCCAACCCATCACACACAGAAAAAATGGCAGCCATGTTTTGTTTACAAAAATTATTTCCTGCAGAAATTCGCTCCGCGTTATTAGTTGATAATATGTTTAAAGAATAATTTTGGCACAAGCAGTGATGATGAACTAGATGGAGGTAAGTGTTTTAAAATGTTAGTGATAGTCATAAATGTACAAATGTTGAATAATTTGCAGCAGCAAGAGCATCGTGCACGCCAGTACCGGATCGGCAGAAATCCTTGGATGTTCCTTCCCGACGAGTTCGCATGCAAGCAACTGCATTAGCGCCGATAAAATAAGTATCCGGCAGTGCTTTCGCCGACATATTCCAACCTTTCTTCATCTTCTGTTGGGCCGTCGATTCCATGCATCTCGGATTTTATTCCAGTGAAGAATATTGTGTAGAGTGTTATCAGTTGCCAGAAAATAAGTTGTGCCATTATTTATTTTATTTATTGTGTGTGATTGATCTTCAATAAATGTATAAAGTGATTCGAAAAAAGGGTGTTTTACTATATATTTTTTACAAAATGAAGAAAAAACAAAATCAGTTCCAAACCACACCACGTACTGTTGTTTGTTATTGTAATATTGTTATCTTACCATAGTTCCAACTTTCCAGTAGTAAATTTTCAACCATATCTCGCGTTACATTTGAAAAGGGCCTATCCCCAGAACGTAAACATTGAGAAAAATCGATGCAAACATTTTCCATCACATTTCCTATTCGTATTTCACAGTTTTCGGATTTTTCAACATGCTTTTTGTTTTAATGACACAAGAATAGATGTATCTATGCTTCAATAATCAATTTTGCATTAAAAGTTATCAAAAAAGTATGAAAAATTATAGATAAACATGTTAAGCTAATTTGAAAATTTTCACCCGGTGTACGCCTTATTGTGAGTCTTTCTAAAATTTTCTTAGCGTGGGTTGGTCCCCCGAGTGAGTCCGTTGTTGACATCGTATCAAGGCTTGGCCGTTTTTGAGAGAGAGAATTCTCGCTCTCGGCGCTTGGGCCGAGAGCCGCTCCGAAAATTTTCGGTTGTCGGCCCTTTAAACGAGAGGACCAACAAATGAAAACAAAATTTTACCGTTACTGGTCCATTTGAAGCACGGGCTTATGAATGATGGAAAAAAAAACAATGATCGGCCGTTTTGAAGGTGGGGTTTGTTCTGATAAGATTAACGGTTAGGCGGGTGATGTTTGCACAGTATGTTACTGTTGGGGGATGCTATGGAAAGGTATCAAAATCGATTTGTTTACATTTTAGGGATAGGCCCTTTTCAAATGTAACGCGAGATATCGGATATGCTTTCACTACGGTTAACAAATCAAATTTTTATGGAAAAAATCTCATTTTGAAACGGTAAACATTCTTAACGACCCGTTGTTCGTATGGTCGGATCTCCAAAAACATCACTCATTACTGTCAGAACATTATTCAGCAATGGTCGGCTTACGGTCGAGTGTACCATTTTGATTATGGTTGAGGATGGACCATAAACCATAACTGATGTTGTTTTAGTGTGGTTTTGATTTATGCGGGATTTTCCATCACATTTCTTATTCGAATTTCACAGTTTGAGAATTTTTCAACATGTTTTCCGTTCTAATGACACAAGATTGAATGTATCTGTGCATCAATAATCAAGATTGCATTAAAAATTATCAAACAAGTACGAAAAATTATAGATAAACATGTTAAGCTAATTTGGAAAGTTTCACCCGGTGTACGCCTTATTGTGAGTCTTTCTAAAAATTTCTTAGCGTGGGTTGGCCACCCGAATGAGTCTGTTGTTGACATCGAATCAGGGCTCGGCCCATTTTGAGAGAGAGAATTCTCTCTCTCTGCGCTCGGGCCCGGAGCCGTTCGGAAAATTTTCGGTTGTCGGCCATTTAAACGAGAAGGCACGAGCTTATGAATGATTGGGAAAAAAGTAGTGATTGGCCGTTTTGCAGTTGGGGTTCATTCTGCTAAGGTTTACGATTATGCGGGTGATGTTTGCACAGTAAGTTACTGTTGGGGGATGCTATATGGAATGGTATCAAAATCGATTTGTTTACATTTTAAGGATAGGCCCTTTTCAAATGTAACGCGGGACATCACTGAACGAAAACCCCCGCCGTGCGGAGAATGATTCTTCATTTGATTCTTCATTCAACACAAATCCGCAGAATCGGAATGCTAATGACGAGGCTAATGATAAATAACAGAGCAGAATGATTTTCCAAGTGATTTTCTTTCGTCCGAATGAACGAAAATCATCCTGTTATTAAATTAGAATAGGTAAAATTTGTATGGCATGGGTCAAAAACAGTGGGGTGACACAGCTGTCAAACTCGGTACATCGTCGCTTTACCCATCATCGTTTTTGGTACGGCGCGTTTTGGTACCCACTTTCTGGTTGGTTCACCCTAACTTGCTGCTGATTTTCGGGTGTGTGGCTCGTGTGTTGCTTGTGCTTATTTCGGAAATTACACATTTCAAACAAAATCGTTATTTTTGATGATTGTTTCTCTTTCTTTATCACTTTGCACGATGTTCTATGCGAGGTTATATGTAGCAGCGAAGCAGTGTCGATGTTTCCAGCGCATTTTTTCCATGAATTAAACATCAAAACAAAAACATTGGACGCCATGTTGAATCGAATGCTGGGTTGATGATTCTGGCTCTTCGTCATCCCCGAGGTCATCCCCCTGGGCAAAAATCATTCAATAATTGGGTTTTTAAATTAAGAAAAATTCAATGATTTTCTATTTTTAAACGAAAGAGCACCTTTTTCTGAGCCGCTATGATTTTTTTCAGATTTTTAGAACTTTATTGTGGTATCTAAAATCAATTTCAAAGAGATTTTTTGAAATCACCTTTTGACAGCTGGGCAACTGCTTGACAGCTCCGCTCAGTACAAAATGCGACGAGGGGTGATTCGACAAATCGCTCCCATACAAATTTCAATTTGATTTTTAAATAGGTTTCCGGGCACCAAAATTGATGAAAATTTGGATTTTGGCTAAGTTTGGCATGCAGATTCAGAATATGGAATTATCTCAACACCACTAAAGAAGCCAATTTATGGCGGGGGCTCAGTGAGGATTTATTGGCAAATATCCCGTATCGCCTTAAGTGGAGATGTATTCTGCTCCACATTCCACATCTTCGAAAATTTTTCAAAACAATTACGCCCTGGAAAGGCCGGCCCTGGCTACTAACGAAACGTCAAACGGCTGTCAAGTTCGGTTTCATTCTTTTTCTCTCGCGAGTTGAAAATCGTGTGTGCATCTCGCCATCATGTCCACGATAAATTTGCCTCTGAATTTGACCGTGCGCGTCCATCCGGTCGTTCTGTTCCAGATTGTGGACGCCTACGAACGCCGTAATGCCGATTCGGAGCGGGTTATCGGAACCCTCCTGGGTAAGTATACGAGCGACGCGAATGGCACTCTGCTTCGTGGCGATCGCATACATAACCCCCCAAGTAAGCGACGCTGATTTTTGATTGATTCCTCGATTTCATGTAAACAGGTTCTGTGGACAAGGGAGTGGTTGAAGTGACCAACTGTTTCTGCGTTCCCCATAAGGAACATGCCGATCAGGTCGAAGCCGAACTCGGATATGCATCTGATTTGTACGATTTGAACCGGCGCGTCAATCCTTCGGAGAACATCGTCGGTGAGTAATGTGTTGATGTAGAGAGGAGGGAATGAGGGGTGAAATGGACTAACCAGAACAGATTTAACAGTATTTTATTTTTGCAGGTTGGTGGGCCACCGGTCAGGAGGTTACTAATCACAGCTCGGTTATTCACGAGTACTACGCCCGCGAGTGCAACAATCCGATCCACTTGACTTTGGATACTTCGCTGACGGCGGCTCGTATGGGTATCAAGGCTTACGTTTGCGTTTCGTTGGGCGTTCCCGGTGGCAAGACGGGCTGCATGTTTACGCCGATCAATGTGGAGATTTCCAGCTACGAGCCGGAGGTGGTCGGATTGCAGCTGTGCTCGAAAACCATCGGTGTCCAGCAGAATCCCTCGCGGCCACGGACCGTGTCGCCGATGTTGGACCTGGCCCAAATCACTGAGGCTTCCGGAAAGTTGCAGAACTTGTTGGGAGAGGTGCTGAACTACGTTGAAGATGTTCTAGCGGAGAAGCAGCAGCCGGACAATTCCGTTGGACGGGCCTTGTTGGATCTAATCCATTCGGTGCCGAACATGACCTCGGACCAGTTCGCCCAGATGTTCAACTCGAACGTGAAGGACTTGTTGATGGTTGTAACCCTTTCGCAGCTGATTAAGACGCAATTGCAATTGAATGAGAAATTGACCAGTTTGACGTCGTTCATCAATTGAAGAATTAGTGGAGAATCGTATATGTTACTACAGAAGCATTCGATAAGACGATAAGGTGAGTGTTGGAACTAATTAATTGATCGAGCAAGTGCCGAAGAAAGAAGAAACGCTAAAGGTTCTGATTATTCGATAATTTGGTTGTACTCGAAGATATTGCTGCAGTGTTCATTTTGTGGGCGAGTGTAAAAACGAATACAATAGAGGCAACCGCAGAAAATATATCAGTTAGTTATTTTTTTGAGAAAGTCCATAAAGTTGTTTAAAAAGGTAAGTTAATTTTAATTTCAAATAATTTGTTCTTGAGAGCGATGTTCATACATACATTTATTTGTTCTTGCAATATGCCCTGCCCACCGTATCCTTCCGGCTTTGGCCACCTTCTGGATGCTGGGTTCGCCGTTAAATGCAGCGAGCTCGTGGTTCATCCTTCTCCGTCACACACCGTTCCCCTGCACACCGCCAAAGATCGTCCTTAGTACGCGTCGCTCGAAAACTCCAAGTGCTTGCAGGTCCTCCTAGAGTATGGTCCATGTCTCGTGTCCGTAGAGAACCACCGGTCTTATTAGCGTTTTGTACATGGTAGATTTGGTGCGTGGGTGAACCTTTTTCGACCGCAGTTTCTTATGGGGCCCGTAGTAGGCCCGACTTCCGCTGATGATGCGCCTTCGAATTTCACGACTCACATTGTTGCCAGCCGTCAGTAAGGCTCCGAGGTAGACGAATTCCTCCACCACCTCGAAGGTATTCCCGTCTATCGTAACATTACTACCCAGACGGACCCGGTCGTGTTCGGTTCCGCCTACCAGCATGTACTTTGTTTTTGAGGCATTCACTACCAGTGCGACTTTTGCTGCTTCGCGTTTCAGGCGGGTGTACAGCTCTGCCACCGTTCCAAATGTTCTGACTTTTAGATAATGTCCATGTCGCCTGCAAAGTACGCAAATTGACCGGATTTTGTGAACTTGGAACCTGGTATTCACGGCATTTCTGTAAAATTTGCCGTACGGTGAAGATCTGGCCCGTTGTCGACCGGCCGACGATAAAGCCGGCTTGATAACTTCTCACGGTCACGAATCCATTCGTTTTTGGTGACAGACGACGGATGATGATTTGGGATAGCACTTTGTAGGCAGCATTCAAAATAATGATCGCTCGGAAGATCTCACATTCCAAATGGTTGCTTTTCTTGTGAATGGGGCAGATTACCTCTTCCACCTCCTCCGGTAGCTGTTTGGTTTCCCAGATCCTGATTACCAACCAGTGTAGACAAGTGGCCAACTTTTCTGGGCCCATCTTGATGAGTTCGTCTGCCGTACCATCCTTACCAGCTGCTTTGTTGGTTTTGAGCTGGTAAATGTCATCCTTAACTTCCCTCAGCGTGAGAGTTGGTTCATTTCCGTCCTCCGCTGCACTGGCGTCGTCGTTTCCTCCGTTGTCGTGGGCTCCCGTACCTATGTTCTCCACGCCGTTCAGGTGCTGATCGAAGTGCTGCTTCCACCTTTCGATCACCTCACGTCCGTCCGTCAAGAGGCCTCCGTCTTTATCCCTGCATATTTCGGCTCACGGCACGAAGCCGTTGCGGGATACGTTGAGCTTCTGATAGAACTTCCGTGTTTCTTGGGAACGGCACAGCAGTTCCATTTCTTCACACTCCGCTTCTTCCAGGCGGCGCTTTTTCTCCCGCAAGAGGCAGGTCTGCTGTTTCCGCTTCTGTTTGTAACGTTCCACGTTCTGTCGAGTCCCTTGCTGCAGCGTTACCGCCCTCGCTGCGTTCTTCTCCTCCAAAACCGTTCTGCACTCTTCGTCGAACCATTCGTTCCGTCGATTCCGTTCCACGTACCCGATGGTGCACTCGGCTGCGTCGTTGATGGCTGCTCTCACTGTACTCCAGCAGTCCTCTAGAGGGGCCTCATCGAGCTCGCCTTCGTCTGGCAGCGCGGCCTCGAGATTCTGCGCGTATGCTGAGGCGACATCCGGTTGTTTCAGTCGCTCTAGGTTGTACCGTGGCGGTCGCCGGTACCGTACATTGTTGATGACGGAGAGTTTTGGGCGCAGTTTGACCATCACCAGATAGTGGTCGGAGTCGATGTTGGCGCCACGATAGGTCCTGACGTCGATAATGTCGGAGAAGTGCCGTCCGTCAATCAGAACGTGGTCGATTTGAGATTCAGTCTGCTGTGGTGATCTCCAAGTGTAACGATAAGGGAGGCTGTGTTGGAAAAAGGTGCTACGGATGGCCATATTTTTGGAGGCAGCGAAATCAATGAGCCGTAGGCCGTTTTCGTTCGTCTGCTGGTGGGCGCTGAACTTACCAATCGTCGGTCTGAATTCCTCCTCCTGGCCTACCTGAGCGTTCAAATCTCCTATGATGATCTTGACGTCGTGGCTTGGGCAGCGATCGTACTCGTGTTCGAGCTGCGCGTAAAATGCGTCCTTGTCATCATCAGTAGGGTGGGGCGGGGCAACACGGAGACAAATTTCGTTCGTTTGAAACAAAAATATTCATGTTTATTCAGTAAACTGATAAAATATTTAAAACTAAAATATTAATTTTTAAAACAAACTCAATTACATATTGATTTCGCCAATACCCATTGAAGAGCCCCCCGTTCCGCCGTCGAGAACATAAACAAAATTCTCAAGTTCCAGCTGCATCACCAAACAAGTTTTCCTCTTGCAAAAAAAGGCAAGTTTCACCAAAAGTTTCCACGAAACCCCATTGATTTCGGGAGCGTATGTTATCTACATGATGTTGGCATTGAAAGTGCCACGCGGGAAGTGGATTTTCTTAGAGAAGGAAATAATTTTGTAAATTTAATTGGAAAACAAATATTTCCGTAGGGCCGACCTGCCACAAAAAAAAAACAAAATTTTTACATTTGTTTCTAACATAACCAGTCAGAAGATACATGTTTGTTTCAAAAATGGATTGAATTTGCTTCAAATGTGACGTTCGATTTGCTCCAAACAGTTTTATTTTTGTTGCCAGAACAAATTGACAATTTATTTGAGTTTACCTGGAATATTTTTGATTTTACCATGCTTTTTTCTGCGTGAAGATGGGTCGCATAAGGATGGATCACCATAACTTTGTAAATACAAATCGTATTGGTTTGTATTCGTCCGCTACTCTTTAATACACTAGTTAGCTATGCTAAAAGTCGATAAAAAGTTCATTAAATACAAAAGATGATGTTAAACGAGCAGTTTTGAAAAGTGATCGATTTTGCACCGTGAAAAAAGTGCGGGGCAAGATGGGTCACCTTTTAAGTAATTCACATTTTTTCAACGAAAAACGTCAAAATATATGATTTGTTCCGCATTCATATACGCTCCATATCCATACTGAGTAAACAAGAGCTACTAGTAAACATTTTATAGATTTATTTGGAATATAAATAACTTTACGATTTGAGTGGTCCTAAGGCGACTTGAAAATCGATGTTTTCACTAAAAAAATATCATAATTTTATGTTATAATTTTGAGTGTTCATTCCGCTTGATTGAAGTCATTTATGAGATAGATAACTTTTGAATGCTCCAAAAATACGCTCAAAATTGAAGGTGACCCATCTTGCCCCGCGGCCGTTTATATGGAGATTATATGGAATGTATCGCATAAGAAAAATGGCTAAAAACCATTTTAGTTTTTATTTCCAATGAGAGTGAATAATTTTTCAATCAATGTCCCAAACTTTTGTATATTCATGCTGGTCATCTAACAAAATTATTAATATAAACAAAACATGAGTAATGCGCTCAAAAATGGCACTGACCCATCTTGCCCCGCGACCCATCTTGCCCCGTCCCACCCTACTTCCGGACTGTAGGCTGTGCACGTTTATTATGCTGAAGTTGAAAAATCGGCCCTTGATCCTCAACCTGCACATTAGGCCTGTCCACCTTTCCAAAAATGTTCTCTGATTCTCAAGTCCACCCCCATATTTTGATTGGCATCCTAAAAGAAGTAACTGGTCAAAATTTCAGCCAAATCCTTGAAATTAAGAGGTGCATCAAATCAATTTTGTGTTTTTCGACTATTTTTGAACTTCAAAAAATCATAACTACACTAAAACTTGTCAAAACGTAATTCTTTCGGCAGAAATTGAAAGCTATACTTGTTTGCTACAACTTCTCCGAACAACGTGTGCCAATAAAATTGAAGGAAACATGTGTAATTACCACATTTGTAATCAGAAAAACGTTAAAAAGTTGATTTTTTGATAGATTTTGTTCTGGAACACCCTAATATACGTAATAAGTTTGATATTTTAAAACGGCATCATATTCTCTCATGTTTTTTAATTATGTCAGGCCAAACATTTATAAAGGTCCTATCTGCAGAAGAGAGGCTCTCTTTGGTTTCCCTCCCATGTTTCCTTTAATTTTATTGGTACACGTTGTTCGGAGAAGTTGTAGCAAACAAGTATAGCTTTCAATTTCTGCCGAAAGAATTCAGTTTTGACAAGTTTTAGTGTAGTTATGATTTTTTGAAGTTCAAAAATAGTCGAAAAACACAAAATTGATTTGATGCACCTCTTAATTTCAATGGATTTGGCTGAAATTTTGACCAGTTACTTCTTTTAGGATGCCAATCAAAATATGGGGGTGGACTTGAGAATCAGAGAACATTTTTGAAAAGGTGGACATGCCTACTGCACATTCTTTCGTTGATCGGCCACCAACCGATCACGCGCCTCTGCATATCACCCATCACGATGAAAGCTGTTCCCAGCTCGCGTGTATTGCCGCAGCTCTGGTAGATGGTATGATTACCTCTAAACATTTGCACCATGGATCCTGTCCAACACACCTCCTGCAGCGCTACGATGCCGAACCCGCGGTCCTTCAGTAGATCGGCGAGTATGCGGGTGCTCCCAATGAAGTTGAGATATCGGCAGTTCCACGTACCGAGTTTCCAATCGCAAGTCCTTTTCGTTCGCTGGGGTCGTTGCCGTTGGTCTCGGTTCGTATTATTATGTTGCTGATTTTCCATTACAATCGTTTTTTACGGCTGGCTCGAAGGGCCTGACACCAACCCCCTACTTTCCGGAGGACCATAGTGCACAGTTGAGCTTAGATCCCTTCCCTGGCTGGCACTCGGACGTTGATCAGCCACCCCTAACATGAGGATCAGATGCTCTTGTGAGCCGCTCCTCCTGGAGAACAGACGCTCAGCTTTGCCGAAGTAACCCCCCCCCCTCCTTCTCTGTCAGCCTATGACCAAAGTTCCCACCGGGGTTGGTTACCCTCATAGTTTCCGGCTGGTACCACGAGGAGGTAGAGATAGGAGTTGCTGGGCAGAGGCTAGTGGATCACAATGATATCTGAATTGCGCAGCATACCTAGCCTTTACTGTGCCGTGATACCTGTACGTACATTGATAATAGTATATTTATTAGCAGTAAAAAATAAAGCAAACAAAATATTGAAAAATAAAAATGAAAGTAATGAATACACGTCTAGCTTGTAGAAGGTGATAGAACAGAATGATCTTTTATTACGATACAAATTCATAGATTACTACGATTACCAATATTCCCCGCCTTAATCAGGAATTTGAACTAATCCTAATTCTTTTGCAGCTCCAACGAATTTCACAAGCGGGACCGGCTTTGTGAGTACATCTGCCTTCTGGGAATCCGATCCGACATGCTGGAGTTGAATAGTGCCATCGTTCAGCTTCTCTCTTACAAAATGGTGCCGTATGTCTATGTGCTTTGTGCGAGGTGAATAGCCAATTTCCTTATCGGCCAGGCACAACGCGCTGCGGTTATCGCAAGATATCGGAATTGCATCTTGGAAACCGAATAGTTCTCTTCGTAGACCGCGCCACCATACAGCTTCTTGTGTTGCTGCAGACAACGCCATGTACTCGGCTTCCATGGTAGACAGCGCCACAGTCGGTTGTTTCTTGCAACTCCATGATATCGATCCGCCTGCACATTGGAACACATATCCTGTTACCGATCGTCTGGTATCCGCATCATTGCCCCAATCTGCATCGCTGTAGCCCTCGAAAAGACTGTCTGGTTTCTTCTGATACACCAGCTTCGTGTTGAGCGTTCCCTTGAGATAGCGCAAAATACGCTTTGCCGCCGTCCAGTGGGGTTCTCCTGGATTGCCACTGAAAGTGCTCACGTAGTTGACTGCATAAGCAATATCGGGCCTCGTGCACTGTGCCAGGAATTGAAGTCCACCAACTAATTGACGAAACGGTACATCCTTCATCTTGATTTCCTCTTCGGCAGTTTGCGGACCCATAGCTTTTGATAGCTTCTGTGCTGGATCGCAGGGACTCGGACTCGCATTACAGTTAGTCATCCGAAATCGTTGCAGCAGATCTTCAATATACCGCTGCTGATCCAACATAATCGAATTCTTCTCCTGTGTGATTCGCATTCCTAACACTTGCTCGGCTCTTCCTAGGTCTTTCATCCGGAACTTTTTCATTAAACGATCCTTCACGTAGCTGACCCATTCTTGAGTATTTGAAAACAGCAGGAAATCGTCGACATACACAGCAATGATGATAATCTGCTCGCCGTCCATGTGGTAGTACCCGCATAATAAAATACAGTTTGTGTTAATATCCACACAGTATGTCTTCTTTATCTGTTACTGTTACTGTACCTCAAACAGGTGATTTACTGTTGAAACTAAGAAACTCGAACCATCCAATCATAAAGAACGGTCTTTGTAACGCATACAAAGCTGTGACAATATGTTATATTGTGCATAAGTTGTCGAATAATATAGTGATGAAAACTCAGGAGGCATGGTGGCAAAATAGAATGACCTTTTCTCAAACGGTTTGTGATTTTATTTGTGCAACACACTTACACATGCGCGTTTCACTGTATGCCACTTAAGTTCAACAGTATGTCAAATAGTAGCTTGCATTGCACACTGGGCCACGAGCGGGATCTAGCAAGTAAAAACCTCTAGCGTTTTGGGAGTACATTTTTTTGGGTTGGTGTCTTCGGAGACTTGTATTAATTTTACCTGTACTTTTATGTGGTTAAGAAAATTAGTTGGTAAATTTGCCGCATAGGTGGCGCTGCGATACTAACTTTTTTGTCTTACGTCCTAGAGGTTTCCCGTCTTCTGCAAAGTTGTAGAGCGTGCAAAAATAAGTTAAGTCGTCGAAGACACCAAAGTTGTGTGACTTCAAATAACAGAGTTATATTAAAAATAGTAAAATTTACGTGCAAATCACGTTTTCATGACTATTGTGAATGTTTATCGCAAATTTATCAATTTTAACACTTCACATGTGTTAATCAAAGTAGCCTGTGTCTGATGATACCAAATTTACAATTTTTCGAGATGTTCAAAATGTTTTTTTTTTAGGCAAAATAGTAAAAATTACTATGATTTTTACTAGCAGTCTTTTCAAAAAGCTGCAAATTTCGGCTAAATTTGATGCTTGCATCAAAATTTACTACTCAAGATCTATTAAATCTGAAAGTTTGCCGGAGGTATAATTTGGTGTTTTTTGAGATATCTTGTTTTTAAATAATGTTGTTTTTATTTTGAAAGAGAAGCAATTCTTTATTCCGGAGTTTTTTTTTTTGTCTGTATTAACGAGATTTTTAACCCTAGGCTAGTTCATCTCGGGATATTCCGGAGTTGTCCTGCCAGTAGATACTCACGGATTACTTTTCAATTAAGAGTTTTATGTTTACCCAACGCCCTGATTACTCAAAATTAACGTTTTGTGTTCAATTGTTTTGTGCATCAATTTGTTAAATCAACAGTGCTCATATATTTATTGGTCTATTGAAAGAAAGAAATTATAATGGTTTTTGGCCCTGCATGAGCGACTCACGCAAGTGCTAAGTTTCGTAATACCAATCCGTGTGGTCAATAATGATTTTCAGTTAACTCAACGTTCATACGTAAAAATGAATAAATTATTGGTTATATTATAAAAAAAAAACTTCAGTTCAAGATGAGATTTGAATTCACGACTCTTATACAAGTGCTTTACTTACTAAGTCACAGTGCCAATTAATGATACGGCATTGACGAGCTAAGTTTTTTTTTCATAATTTCATCAATATCCATCTAAACATATGTACGTTGAGTTAACTGAAAATCATTATTGATTTCACGGATTGGTATACCGGAACTTTGCACTAACGTAAGTCAAGGATCAAAAAGCATTATATTTTTTTTTTCTTTCAATAGACCAATACATATATGTGCATTGTCGATTCAATACACTGATGCACAAGACAATTGAACTCAAAACTTCAATTTCAAGTAATTAAGGCGTTGGGTAAACATAAAACTTTTTATTTAAAAGTGATCCGTGAGGATCTAATGACAGGACAACTCCGGAATAAAGAATTGCATCTCTTTCAAAATAATTTAGGTATAAAAACATCAATATTTTAAAACAAAATATTTCAAAAACATCAAATTATACCTCCGGCAAACTTTCAGATTTAATAGATCTTGAGTGGTATATTTTGATGCAAGCATCAAAGTTAGCCGAAATTTGCAGCTTTTTGAAAAAAACTGCTAGTAAAAATCATAGTAATTTTTACTATTTTGCCCAAAAAACATTTTAAACGTCCCAAAAAATTGTAAAGTTGGTATTATCAGACACAGGCTACTTTGATTAACAAGTGTGAAGTGTTAAAATTGATAAATTTGCGATAAACATTCAAAATAGTCATGAAAATGTGATTTTCACATAAATTTTACTATTTTTAATATAACTTTGTTATTTGAAGTCACACAACTTTGGTGTCTTCGACGACTTAACTTATTTTTGCACGCTCTACAACTTTGCAGAAAACGGGAAACCTCTAGGACGTAAGACAAAAAAGTTAGTATCGCAGCGCCACCTATGCGGCAAAAATACCAACTAATTTTCTTCACCACATAAAAGTACAGGTAAAATTAATACAAGTCTCCGAAGACACCAACTCAAAAAAATGTACTCCCAAAACGCTAGAGGTTTTTACTTGCTAGATCCCGCTCGTGGCCCAGTGTGCATTGGTATCTGTACCAGTCGAGCTTTGCAGTTTGCATTTAGTAGAAAAAAAAAACAAAATCTTTCGCCAGCGAGCGGGGGGAAATAATAAACTGAAAATTTGTCTCGGAAAACGTTTTGAAGCACTTGGAGCGGTCTGGCTCAAACAAGGGTAAGTTTTGTATGACTTGTAGATTTGTTTGTTGTGCCATATCTCATCGGATTCAATTTTTTTTTTCAGGATTCCGGAACTTGAAGTCGGCGAAAAAACCTGATCCGGCCTGACTGTGCGACTGCGAGACGTCCCGCTAAAGCTTGTAGTGAAGGATTCGGACTGCGGCGGGGGAAATTGGATGCTCCTTGCGATAAAAAATCCACTGTCACACCAGTAATCGCCAGTTAATCAGTCAATCACCGTAGGTATTACCAAGTGCAGCATGGAGCGTTCAATTTTTTGAATAAAAAATACGATGAACTCAAAACCGCTTTTTTATTTTTAAACGGTTCAAATATATCAGAACCATACGCTTAAAATACCATGAAAGACCATACATTAATAATAACCCATACAGTGCTCGTTTTTCTTCTAGATTTATTGTTAAACTGTTTTCTTACCATTTGTTATGCAGTGAATTGTCTGAAAAACTGGATAATATATTGACCATATCCTTTACTGTTTTGCGAAAAATTTGTTCGGGAAAACGAGCGATTTTTTATGGTAACCTATCTTAACCGCCTATTCCACATACTGTAATTTGGCGGGTTACCGTCTGTCAAACAGGCAAATCTGTACATGGAATGGTTAGCTTACTGTTGTCTCTGATAATCTGAGAAATGGTTAAATGACAATTGCTAATGGTCATATACAGTATGAGAAACTATGCATTTACAGTTTGTGATTATGCGGGTAGACACAGGGATCAAAACTGGAACGCTTGAGGCCGATGTCCTTCAGTTCTGCATCTAACTTCCTGTTCCATACGCGACTGGATTGTTTCAGTCCATACAGCGCCTTCCGCAGGCGACAAACCTTCTTCGGAGCGGTTGTATCCACATGACCTTCGGGCTGCTCCATATAGATGACTTCTTCATCCAACTCTCCTTGCAGGAAAGCTGTTACAGCATCCATTTGGAAGACGTCCAGATCCAGTTGAGCAGCAACTGCCAGAAGATAGCGGATTGTGGCATATCTCACTACCGGAGAGTACGTCTGGTCATAATCCACTCCTTTCTGCTGTGAAAACCCTTTGATCACTAACCGCGCCTTGTAGCGGTCCACCGTTCCGTCCACGTTGGTCTTGATTCTGTAAACCCATTTACACTTCAGGGCTCGTCGTCCAGCTGGTAGGTCGGTCAGCTCCCACGTGTCGTTCAGCTTCAACGCTTCGAGCTCCTCACGCATTGCATCACACCAGGACGTTCGATCAGCACGCTGCATAGCCTCTCGATACGATTCGGGTTCACATAAACGGGGTGGAAAAAGGTTTTCAGGAAAAGTACTACACGACAAATCAAAATTTTGGTACTTGCCTGGGATTCGGCGCTCCCTCGCGCTGCGCCTGACCACGCTCGATCGTGTATCTTCTGGTTGCGGAGGGAGCGCAGGCGGTGTAGGCGTCATCGTCACAATCGTGTCGTTTGCACTGTCGTAATCTGTCTCCGCTTCAGTTTCTTCATCGGTATTGGCAGGTTGTCCTGCCTGGATTGTTTCATCCGCGTCGTCGGTTCGTTCATGCCGTGGTCCAAAATCGTCCGGTTCATGTAGCTGCATCGTCACACGCTCATGGTCGGGCCCCGCCTGGGTGGCTTCCAGGGGAAGCTCCGTCTCACTCAAAAACACCACATCACGACATACTGTCACCTTACCGTTCCGAGGGTTGAAGACACGGTATCCTTTCGTCTGTTCGCTGTATCCAACGAAAACTCCTGCTTCAGATTTTGGATCCCACTTCTTGCGTTGCACTTTCGGAATGTAGCACATCACCTTCGAACCGAACACTCGTAACTCCGACAGATTCGGTTTCCTCCCAGTGAATCGTTCCTCGGGGGTTACATCCAGACCTTTAGTCGGAGATCTGTTGATCAGGAACACGGCCGTGGCTACGGCTTCTGCCCAAAAACGCTTTTCCAGGCCACCATCAAACAGCAGACAACGAGCTTTTTCCACCACCGTACGGTTCATCCTCTCCGCAAGGCCGTTTTGTTCCGGGTTGTACGGAACCGTCTTCTCGTGATGGATTCCCGATTCTTGCAGAAACTTCTCCATTTCTTGATTGACATACTCAAGGCCGTTATCCGAACGTAATCGCTTGATCCGTCTTCCCGTCTGTGTTTCAGCAAACGCCTTGAAGCTCTTGAAGCAGTCCAGAACTTGTTGTTTAGATTTGAGAAAGTACACGAAAGTCTTCCGACTGGCATCATCGATGAACGTCAAAAAATACTTGCTCCCACCGATGGACACATTCTCCATTGGGCCACACAAATCGCTGTGGACCAATTCAAGGACATCGCTTGATCTGTTTCCCCGCTTTCTGAATGGTTGACGACTATGCTTTCCTTGAAGACACGTTACACACGTTGGAATGGCGGAGTCCACAAAATCGATGCCTTCTGCTATGGATCGTAGCCGCTTCAAACTATGGCAGTTCAAGTGACCCATTCTTCGATGCCATAACATCATGTCTTCATTCGCTTTGGCTGCACAGGATCTTTGCTCGCCGGACAAGACCAACTTGTAAAGTCCCATACTCTCTCTTCCAGTTGCCACCAGTTCGTTGGACGCAGACCTCACTTCACACGTATCAGCAGTGAATACTACTCTGTACCCACTCTTGCAGATCTTACTCACCGAAAGCAGGTTGATCGCCAGATCCGGAACTTGAAGCACGTTGGGAACGGATAAATCGCACACTTCACTTCCAACGGCCGCCTTCAGCTTGGCGTTTCCAGTGGCAACGACAGATGACACCGCATTGTTTGCCACGTTGATTCGCTGCGAAACTTCTTCCACGCCATCGAGCACCACACCGCCATGGCACATATCGGCACCTACATTTCAAAAGGGCGTAACTGCATTTCAAAACAGTACCTTCTTTGGAAGCTGTGGATCGTATTTCATATTTCCCATGAAATCCATCCCCACTATCAGAAAGAGGGGGATTTTAGCTTTCTTTTAGTGCTTATAGGTTGTCCAAAAGATTGAACATACGATCCACAGCTTTGAGAGAAGGCACTATTTCAAAAAGCAGTTACGCCCTTTTGAAATGTAGGTGCCGATATGAGAGGTTGCGCCGGAATCGAAGATCCAGTCCGGATTTGACTCACCGTTTCTCTGGAACACGCTGAAAGCTGCTTGATGGTTCCCCTTTCTCTCATGCTTCTTTTTCGATTCCTTTCCCGCATAATCACAAACTGTAAATGCATAGTTTCTCATACTGTATATGACCATTAGCAATTGTCATTTAACCATTTCTCAGATTATCAGAGACAACAGTAAGCTAACCATTCCATGTACAGATTTGCCTGTTTGACAGACGGTAACCCGCCAAATTACAGTATGTGGAATAGGCGGTTAAGATAGGTTACCATAAAAAATCGCTCGTTTTCCCGAACAAATTTTTCGCAAAACAGTAAAGGATATGGTCAATATATTATCCAGTTTTTCAGACAATTCACTGCATAACAAATGGTAAGAAAACAGTTTAACAATAAATCTAGAAGAAAAACGAGCACTGTATGGGTTATTATTAATGTATGGTCTTTCATGGTATTTTAAGCGTATGGTTCTGATATATTTGAACCGTTTAAAAATAAAAAAGCGGTTTTGAGTTCATCGTATTTTTTATTCAAAAAATTGAACGCTCCATGCTGCACTTGGTAATACCTACGGTGATTGACTGATTAACTGGCGATTACTGGTGTGACAGTGGATTTTTTATCGCAAGGAGCATCCAATTTCCCCCGCCGCAGTCCGAATCCTTCACTACAAGCTTTAGCGGGACGTCTCGCAGTCGCACAGTCAGGCCGGATCAGGTTTTTTCGCCGACTTCAAGTTCCGGAATCCTGAAAAAAAAATTGAATCCGATGAGATATGGCACAACAAACAAATCTACAAGTCATACAAAACTTACCCTTGTTTGAGCCAGACCGCTCCAAGTGCTTCAAAACGTTTTCCGAGACAAATTTTCAGTTTATTATTTCCCCCCGCTCGCTGGCGAAAGATTTTGTTTTTTTTTCTACTAAATGCAAACTGCAAAGCTCGACTGGTACAGATACCAATGCAAGCTACTATTTGACATACTGTTGAACTTAAGTGGCATACAGTGAAACGCGCATGTGTAAGTGTGTTGCACAAATAAAATCACAAACCGTTTGAGAAAAGGTCATTCTATTTTGCCACCATGCCTCCTGAGTTTTCATCACTATATTATTCGACAACTTATGCACAATATAACATATTGTCACAGCTTTGTATGCGTTACAAAGACCGTTCTTTATGATTGGATGGTTCGAGTTTCTTAGTTTCAACAGTAAATCACCTGTTTGAGGTACAGTAACAGTAACAGATAAAGAAGACATACTGTGTGGATATTAACACAAACTGTATTTTATTATGCGGGTTGTAGGACACTCAGCTGCATAGTGGCCCATCCGCTGACACTTGAAGCACTTCACGCTTGACTTCTCGGCTGCCTTCTTCCGCTGCTGGCTGATGAACGCACCATCGCTTCCGCTCGACCTTGGGTTGTTGCATACCTTTACGTCCTGAAGAATTTTGGCCTTTATCGCATCCGCCGTCATCCGAGCACCTGACGCCTCAAGGCCCATAATCATCGGCTCGTACGTTTCCGGGAGTCCCATCAGCAGGAGGCTAGCCAGCCAAGTGTCGTCGACTTTGAAACCGACCTCCGATAACTTGTGGCTAGTCGACATCAGCTCGTTAACGTACTGCTCCACCGACGAGCATTCCGCCAGGCGAATACTGGTAAGCTTCCGCAGCAGCCCAATTCGTCTCGTCATGCCATCGTCTTGAAAAGCCGCCCTCAGGTTGTTCCACGCTTCCTTGGCCGTTTTTGCTGCCTGCACCAAACTGTAGTTTACGGGTTCGATGCTTAGGCAGATGGTAGCCAATGCCCTGAGCGAGGACGCATCGGCCGGATCTTGATCCCCACGTTCCACGGTGTCCCAGGTACCTTCCCTGATGAGCATCATCTTCGTAGCAAAGGCCCACGACGAATAATTCTCCCGGCCCTTGAGTCGTTCCACCATCGGCATGGAAATACTGCCACTCATTCCGAAACCTCTTGATCCGCCGCTGGAACCGTTTCCTCCGGGCTGGTTCGCCGAATTGCTTCCGTCTCCGACTTGATCCGATCGATGCATTTTCTTACTTCTTGAAGTATCTTCGTTTGAAAAAATTTTCACTTATTGATTCCGTTGCTATGGAGCTTGACGCTGGCCCATAACCTAATGAATACACGTCTAGCTTGTAGAAGGTGATAGAACAGAATGATCTTTTATTACGATACAAATTCATAGATTACTACGATTACCAATAGAAAGGAAATAAATTAAATCAAGTCCTGATCTTAAAATGTGCAACGTGTTTGACACCGTAACGCATAATTTCAAGGTGATTTACCTTACAGAGCCTTGTTTGGGTTTCAGTTCATTCCTCGCCTAATAATCGATGTTGAAAAAATAAGCTAATGAATCAAGTGTGTTGTGTAATACTTTGGCGTGCTTTGGATGTCATTTATCAATTAATGTCTAACTGACAGGCCAGAAGGCTCTTATTACTTCAAACCCTGAAAATGTCTCATGTCTTGAGTTGGATTCGTTGTTGAAATTCGATCCCAAACCGAGGCGTTGAACCATGATTGACTGTTGTCTGTCAGGGCTGCCGCAAGCTGTACCAGCGTTGGTGTTTTGGTTTTGCTAAATCCAAAAGCCACTGCGTTGACCCGAATATCAAATATCAGTTGGATCGGTGGATTTCGACTGACTTGCTTCGTAAAAAGTTCTCATGGTTTCTCGATGGCGATATGTGCACGGACTGCAGGTCTGCAATACATACAGGGGATGGCCAAAATGTTTGGGATAGGCAACTTTTTTTTCTCTCACAAAAAAGTTCAACATGCTATATTGACGGTTTCCCCCCTTATCGAACGCGACGATTTGAATCCGTCGCGGATGAAACCGTCGCCAGAGTCGTCGCAGCCAATCAGCAGGCAGGAGTCTGACGTTTCTCCGATCTCACTAACACAAACAGCAGCATAGGTGGTGCTTGATTGGTTGCGATGATTCACAAATGCCGACTGGAAGTTGGTAGCGCGTTTTGTTATGAAAGCAACATAAAATAACTTTTCATAGAGTGCATCAAAAAATCTCAAATTTTGACTGTTTGTCAAACTATTACATGTGCATCATTGGTACAAATTTGGGCTCGATTGATGAATCTTTCGCAAAGTTAGAACCGTTCGGGTAAAACACTATTTTTTGGACAAGTCATTTTTGAGCTGTTATATCTCGGAAACCAGTGAACCGAATTGAATGAAATTTTAAACGTACACTAACAATATACAAATGCTTCACAAACTATTAAAACATAGATACTTTTTGAACTTTGAAAAAAGTTATCATGGATTGACACTTTTTGGATTTTTCTTGAAAAAATGTAATTTTTTTAAGTCAATATCAATAAATTTTAGTTGTGATGTCCAAAGATTTTCCACTACTGTTCTCAAGTTATCTTAAATCAGATATATTAGAGCCTAGTTAGATTGAAGGAAGAACAAATTTAGTAATTTTTGTGTGGTATTGTAAATTTGCCTTTTTTACCCTTCTTACACCCATAAGAAGGGTATAAATACCGCTTGGAAAACCGACTTTCGATCCGAGGCCCGCAGGGCCGAGTCACATATACCAAACAACTCAGCTCGACGAATTGAGCAAATGTCTGTATGTGCGTGTGTGTGTATGTGTGTGTGTGTGTGTGTGTGTGTGTATGTTACAAAAAAATGTCACTCACGGTTCTCAGCCGTCTGTTGACCGATTTGAGTTCTCTTGGAAGCAAATGAAAGCTACTACATCCTAGTAGAACGCTATTGAATTTTATTTTGATTGGACGTTCGGTTACCGAGATATCTTTCAAAGAGTGCTAGGGAGTAGTACAACTTAATTATTTTAGATATTTTTGACAAAGTGTATCACCATAAATTTCTCAGCCGTCTATCAACCGAATCGGGTTCTTAAGGCTCGAAACGAAAGCTACTGCACCCTAGAAGAACGCTTTTGAATTTCATTCCGATTGGACATTTTGTAACCGAGATATCTTTCGGGGAGTACTTTGGAGTAATACAACTTAACTTTTTAAGAGGTCTTTGACAAAATGCTTCATAATAAATGAATCAGCCGTGTGTCAATCGATTTGAGTTCTCTCAGCATCAAATGAAAGCTACAGCATCCAAGTAGTATGCTATTAAATTTCATGCCGTTTGGACATTTTGTTTCTGAGATATCTTTCCACGAGTACTAAGGAGTAATGAAATTTACGCTTTTGAGAGATTTTTGATAAAATGTATCATAATACATTTCTCAGCCGTTTGTCAACAGATTTTTTATGATCATATTTGGTTAAACAAGTTAGTTATACATGAAAATGCAATTGCATCAAATACATAAAAGCTACTATCTCTTTGTAATATTTGAGCTTAATAAACAGTAGCAAAAATATCACGGAATGTATGTAGGAAAAGCCTTTTTACCCTTCTTACACCCATAAGAAGGGTATAAATATCGCTCGAAAAACCGACTTTCGATCCGAGGCCCGGAGGGCCGAGTCTCATATACCAATGAACTCAGATCGACGAACTGAGCAAATGTCTGTATGTGTGTGTGTGTGTGTGTGTGTGTGTGTGTGTGTGTGTATGTGTGTATGTGTGTATGTGTGTGTGTGTGTGTATGTGCGTTACAAAAAAAAGTCACGCACGTTTCTCAGCCGTCTGTCAACCGATTTGAGTTCTCTTGGAAGCAAATGAAAGCTACTACATCCTAGTAGAACGCCATTGAATTTTTTTTTCGATTGGACGTTTGGTTACCGAGATATCTCTCGAAGAGTACTTATGAGTCATACATCTAAACTTTTTAAGATTTTTGACCAAGTGTATCATAATAAATATTTCGGCCGTTTGTCAATCGATTTGGATTCTCTTGGCATCAAATGAAAGCTACAGCACCCTAGTAGATCGCCCAGAAATTTTATTTCGATTGGACATTTGTTTACAGAGATATCTTTCGAAGAGTACTTAGGATTTATACAACTAAACTTTTTGAGATTTTTGACCAAGTGTATCATAATAAATATCGCAGCCATCTGTCAACCGATTTCAGTTCTCCTGGCACCAAATGAAAGCTACAACATTCTAGTACAACCCTATACAATTTCCGAGACAATTTCATTAGGATTGGACATTTGGTTACCGAGATATCTTTCAAAGAGTACTTGGGAGTAAAACAGGTTAACTTTTTGAGAGATTTTTGACCAAGGGTACCATAATAAATATCTCAGCCGTCTGTCAACCGATTTGGGTTCTCTAAGCACCAAATGAAAGCTACAATATCCTTGTATAAGGCCCTAAAATTTTATTTCGATTCGACATTTGATTACTGAGATATTTTACGAAGAGTATTTCAATAAATTCTTTTTTTTATTATTATTATATTCACTTGTTATCTTGCATGAGTTTTTGACCAGTCTATGGGAAATTATTTTTCAATAAATAATGCTGACCTCATACAAAGTGTATACTAGCCGGTTATTGTTTTCAACAAAATTAGAACAAATTACAATTACACAGGAATTCTATGAAAACTAACAATATGTTAAATGAAAGCTTTGATTTATATAGGGTATGTGTACCGTTCATTGCCCTAATATGCCAGCCGCTTTAACAATTTTGACCATAACTCGTGAATTAACAGCAGTATAAATGATGTGTTCACTCTATTACGCACTCTAGGCAGTGCATGTTTCTGCCATTAGAAGTAAACTAGCGTAAATATTCAAGAACTTAATTAATTACGTTGAAAAGATTCGATACGATGGTATGCAACGTTGGTCTACGGTACAAAAATTGGCCTATTAGTGGATACAACGTTGGCCTATTGCTTTCCAAACGCTAGAACCACTTATTCTATATTTTTTTAATATTTCTGCTGAAGTATTATCACTGTTTGTTCACCAATCTTGCTTTCAAATTACATTTTCGGAGCCAAACTTTCACATAACTATAAATAAATCACTTAAACTTAAGTTCTTTCTTAATTTAGTAACGATAACAATGCAACCCCATTATTGTGTTATATTTTTACAGTCACCGTACACAAAATCTTTCTTCCCGTTCGTTCTTTCTGGTTTATTCGCAAGCAATGTGGTTGATGTAACTTTTTCGGTATTGTTGACGTCACTTTATTGATGGGCCAAGATTTGGGTACATAGTGAAAAAAAATGTCCTCAATATTCGGCCCACATTTAATTTGTAAAATAGTTATTTTTCGTTGAAAACAAATATACAAGATCAAAATAGCGTCTTTGACCGTCGCATAAAATGTTCAGTTATCGAAAAGTCAATTCAAAATGTTCCAGAACCAGGCCATTTATGATCATGTTATAGACTACCCACTAAGCCATAGAATCAGGGCGCCTACAAAAGCTAAACAAAGTGTCATTTTTATTCAATTTTAATACTCCAAAATGCTAAAATTGAAACGAAATGTTACAGTTATTTGGCGCATAGCTTTTCCGATCGCCAGTTATGCGTGTTTGTTTGAGTTTTTGGTTTACGTTAAGATGGGCCGAATGAGGGGACTATGCTAACGAAGCATCCCGATACCCTATTGTGGGAAAAGTGCAAGAACCGGACAGCCAAAATAACTAGCTAATGCCAAAACTGATTAACTTAGTAGACATATCATTTTTGTCCTTTTTACACCATAACCATAAATACCAAGTACTTCGGAGCTAATTTGATCGACTGATTAAGAGATGTTAGACAAAGTGTATCTCGCTGATTTTCGTACCCATTTGTTAATCGATTCAAGATCTTTTGGAAGTTAACAAAAGATACAATATTCCAGAATATGAAAGCTATTTTTTAAACATTCCATACAAGATTATAGGAGGTGTCTGACATTTCTGGTAGTTTGGTCCATGGTCAATGATGCTATTTTGGAAACCAATCCACTAGATGCCAAATCCACAATATTTTCTAGCACTTTTGGTCAATTACACAAAATAAATATGTTTAATACAAATAATACTACAATAATTTCAATAAGTGTAAGAAGGGTTCTGTTCACCATAGGTGGATTAAATCGGGTTTTTCCTCTATGTGAGTAAAAATTTGAACCCGGTATAACTTAATTCGCCGTGAGAAAATATTACATTTTATAACGTTGTATTGTGTATCAATATATTGTTGATAAACGTTAAAAAATTCATTCAATTCGGTTGACTGGTTTCCGAGATATGACAGCTCAAAAATGAGTTGTCTAAAAAATAGTGTTTTACCCGAACGGTTCTAACTTTGCGAAAGATTCATCAATCGAGCCCAAATTTGTACCAATGATGCACATGTAATAGGTTGACAAACAGTCAAAATTTGAGATTTTTTGATGCACTCTATGAAAAGTTATAGCATGTTGAACTGTTTTGTGAGAGAAAAAAAAGTTGCCTATCCCAAACATTTTGGCCATCCCCTGTATGTGCGTCTGATTCAAATTACTCGTGACGATCTGTGCTATATGATTTCTCTGGAGATCAGCACCATTAGCGAGTGCACTCTTTGACTAATGAAGTTGATGTTAACTATAACTACTGTTTATATTGTTCAATATAGATAGGTCTCCTACTATTGACTGTTACTCACTTGTGTGAAGAATTAGTCTAAGTTAAAATTCACAAATAAAAAGAAATAAAAAAATGGTACTCACTTTCTGATCACCACGATCTCTTTCTTGTATTCCAACCGACGGAGGTATTGAGATAATTGTTTGCATGAAATTTATCTTTCATGCAATCCAAAACGTTAACGACTGGAATAAATTGAATGGCTGGGTGTTATACGACACTCTACAGTGTCTATGACAGCTGGGATGCTATGGTTGCAAAAATTATATGGATTTTGCTGCGAAATGACACATTTTTGCGCCGAAAAATTGGAATCTCACAGGCCCATTCTTATAGCCATTAAAAAAGAGCTTACGCTATACTTTTTGCACTCTATGCTCTAGCCGCTGAAGCAAATACAGCAACAGTGAGCTGTGATAGTCGGCTAGACTGCATATTGCCTCGAGGCATCCGTTGGTCTGATTTAAAATATTAATGTGCCAGCGTTGTTCGCCACCGGATGAGTTCTGACCATCAACAACTGAACGTGTTTCTTGCAAAAAATCGCGGATGCGACCAGTTGTGTAACTTTATTTATTCGAAATTGGTTCAAAATATGCAGTAAAATATCTTAGAATATGGTCAGACATATGCAGCAGAGCTAAGTTTTCAAACCAAGAAAGCATGGTTGTCTCATCATACAGTTTCAAGAAAAAAAATGGGTCATAAATGTAGTGAATTTCCTTACGAATCATTGATCATGATAGCAAAAGGTACCTGCGGCACGTTTTTTTCGTTGGGTCGGCTTCTGAATATTAAATTGGATTATCTACTACGAACCGCGCCCATAAATAAAAACAACTTGGCTTGGCCTGACCACCTTATTGAAGAAAAGCGTTCAATCATGTCTGCACCACCAGACGAACCGACCAACATACATATTGTAGTTGCCAAGTACTTATATTTTAATGTTCAACTCACTCACTAAACACACTCGTAATATATTTAGTCGGCACGTTTGCATACCGACGATGTATACGATATTTTGTCGTTGTCGTCATCACTCTCTGCTGTTGGTGCGTTTTGTCAAACGAGAGTGAAATTTTTAGGGGTATGCTATGTTTCAGATAATTCATCAATGAAGTTTCAGATCGCAAATCTTAAAACGGGTTTCTTCAAGAGAAGAAGGCTGGCAGAAACTTTGATTTTCTCGTATTTCAAAATCACAACTAGCCACCAGTTCGAAAAGTAGAAAAGAAAACATTCAGGCGCAGTATGGAAACCATTCAGTTTGTATGGAAAACTAGGGGTGTTTAATTCAGTAAGGGAATTATAGGTTGCATTAGGGGTTCCTGATTTCGAATATTGTTTTCCAAGGAAAACCAACACATTTTCTACGTGGAACTATGGGGCTGTCCATTTATTACATAAGGCAATTTTTACGATTTTTCGACACCCCCACCCCACCCTTGTAAGATGTTTTGTATGAAAGTCCAAATATTTTTGTATGGCGCGTAAGATTTCTCAAACCCCCCCCCCTCCCTCCATAAACCCTTACGTAATTAATGGACGGCCCCTAAAAATGCACACCTTGTGACACTAGCGCCAAAAGATAAATCAACGGAATATTTGTACCGTGAAACGAAATATGGCAGCGCCGCGTAAGGGACACATTCCCAGTTATTTCAAAACAACCGTTGCAATGTTTTACACAACTGCACTTGATGAGCTTGAACGTCTGTTCTCTGCGCTGTATGATAATCAAGTTTGAGCATTGCACAGTGGTTCCGCCATAGGTAATTAAATCCAAAAATTTGACCTCAACGAAACTGTGACATTATTCTGGTAATATAATAATATAAAGTTTAATGCTTTAACACCGATAACAGACATCCAGGTGTAGTATACTTCATTTTTTCAAATTCTAAAGTCGATAATAAAATAAACTTTGAAACACGCGTCCATTTTACGAAACCAAATTCAACTTTGCAACGCGCGTCCGTTCGTCAGAAACATCGCCAACAAAATGGAGGAAGAATCATTCGCATACCTTCCAAACCCAATTCAAAATCTATCGCTGCTTTGCTCATACACACTGTCCTCATGCTAACCGACACCTCTACAATATATCATACTCTTTCTCTCCGTTCAATATATACACGCACACTTTTTCACCATCATTCGGCTTGCACGACCCAACATCGAATCTCTCACTTTTCCTCTTCTCTTCAACTGTTTCCTTTCCTTTCATTCATCTGCCTTTAAATCGCGTGGTCATCGAAAGCAAAGCAAGTGCACGCATACAACTCGGCACAATCATCATAATCATCAATGCATACCGCAGCCATTCTAGTACTGTCTGCAAACACGCTCAAAAGATTTCAATCAAGGATACCTCATTCACTACATCCTTTCCCTTCTCTACTCTTTCGTTTTGTATTTTATTTATACATATGCCAAATCTAACAAAGTAACACGTTTTTAATAGTACATGTCCTTATTTATCAACTCCTAGCAAAATTTACACTAACTTAAATAAATTATTTTAAAACTTACATGCGTTTTGAACCAATACAGACTGTATAAACATTTTGTCAAATTTCACCTAAAACTTTCAATTTTCAATCAAAAATATTACTGGGCTTTACCAGTTTTTTTTTATTCAGCGGCAGAAATCTAAAACCTCTAACCTTTTCAATTTCAAGTGAATCCAATGCTCAAATTAAGTCTTCTTGCAAACCCGAAACTTTGCAGAATGCTCGATAGAATGTATTTGTTGAATAGAAATCAAATCCGAACCTTTTTGTACATCAAAACCGATATACATTCAACAATCTGGAATATTTCGGTCATATCAACAAACAATATATTAGTTAGTTTTCAACTTCCGTTTCAATATGCTCAAATTTAAGTCTAAACTAAATCCAATGCTAATCCACATCAACTCAAATCAAAAAGATATCTAAATTCAATCCAAATCTCTTCTAATTTCCATCCAAATCAAATTTAACTCCAATTTAAACCAAATCTCGTCCCAATCAATCAAAATTCATTCCAAATTCAAGCCAAATCCAATGCCAATCCAATCCAAATCCAATCCGAATCCCATCCAAATCCAGTCCAAATCCTAATCTAATCCAATCCAAATGCAATTCAAATCCTATCATAATCCTATTCAAATCCAATCCAAAATAAATCTAAATTCAATCCAAATCCATTCAAAATTTAATCCAAATAACATACGAAATGCTATCCAAATATTCTAAATTCAATCCAAATCGAAACCATCTCCAATCCAAATCTAATCCAAATCCAAATCCAATCCAACCAAATCTAGATTCAATCTAAACCCATTCCAATTCATTCCAAATCGAATTCAATCATATTCAAAATCGATTAAAATCGAATCGAATTCAAAATTCAAATCCACTCATGATCCATTCCAAATCCAATCACCCTTCAGGTGTAAAGTGTCGTAAATACATTAACAAACAAACAACAATCCTAATCTAATTCAAACCCAATCTAAACCTAATCCAAATCCAATTCCGATTCAATCAAAATCCACACCAAATTCAATCTAAACGATATCCTAATTAAACCCAAGTACATACCAAATTCCATCCAAATCGAATTTAACTCCAATTCAAACCAAATCTAGTTCAAACCAATCAAAATCTATTCCAAATTCAAGCCAATTTCAAGCCATATCCAATGCCAATCCCATCCAAACCCAATCCGAATCCCATTCAAATCCAGTCCAAATCTTAATCCAATCCAATCCTAATGCAATTCAAATCCTATCCTAATCCAATCCAAAACAAATCTAAACCAACTCCAATCCAAATCTAATCCAGATTCAAATCCAATCCAAATCCAATTCAAATTCAATCCAAACGATATCTAAATCAAATCCAAATCTAAATTCAATAATCCATTTAAATCCAACTCCAATTCAAACCGAATGCAGTCCAGTTCTAATCAAAATCCATTCCAAATCCAATCCAAATCCAATCCAAATCCAGTCAAAATTCAATCTAAATCCAATCCAAATCCAAATGTTATTCAAATCCAATCCTATTGAAAGCCAGTCCAAATCTAATGCAATTTCAATTTAAATCTATTTCTAACCAAATCGAGATTCAATCCATATTCAAGTCATACCAAATTAAATCCAAATCCAAGCTTAATTAAATCCATTCATACCAAATTAAATCCAAATCCAAGCTTAATTAAATCCAAATCCTTTCCAGATCCAATCTAAATCCCATCCAAACTCAAATCTAATTCAAATCCAATCCGTGGTTATCCAATCTAAATAAAATCTACAATACATCCAAATCCTTACCAAAATTAATCCAAATTGAAAACAACTCCAACCCAAACCAAATCCATTCCAAGTCTAATCAAAATCCATTCCCAATCCAATCCAGTTCCAATCCATATCCAATCCAAATCCAGTCCAAATCCAATCCGATCAACATGCAATTCAAATCCAAACCTAATCCTATTCAAATCCTACGCTAATCTATTTCAATTTCAAATCAAATCCAAACCAAATCTAATTCATACCAAATTAAGTTAAATCCAATCTTAATTCAATCTAAATCCATTCGAAATCAAATCCTAGATTCAGTCTAAATCTAAATCCTATTCATTCCAAAACGAACTCAATCAAATTCAATACAAATCCAATCCAAACCTAATCCAAATCCAATTCAAATTCAATCCAAATCCAGTCCAGATCTAATCAAAATCCATTCCAAATCCATTCATTGAATGTCATTCCATTCCAAATCCAATCTAAATCCTATCCAATCTAAATCCTATCCAATCCAAATCCAATCCAATCCAAATCCAGTCCAAATCCAATCGAAATCCAAATGCAATTCAAATCCAATCCTATTCAAACCCAGTCTAAATCAAATCCAATTTCAAATTAAATCTAATTTTAACCAAATCTAGAGTCAATCCCTATTCAATTCATGCCATATTAAATCCAAATCCTTGCCAAATCCAATCTAAATCCAATCCAAACTCAAATCTAATTCAAATCTAATCCTAATACACACCAAATCCAATCCAAATCAAATTTAGAAAAAATCCAAATCCTTACCAAAATTAATCCAAATCGTAAATAACTCCAACCCAAACCAAATCCAGTCCAAGTCTAATCAAAATTCATTCCCCAATCCAATCCTGTTCCAATCCGTATTCAATCAAAATCCAGTCAAAATCCAGCCCAAATCCAGTTCAAATCCAATCCAATCCAAATTCAATTCCATTCTAATCCTAATCCAATTCAAATCCTCATCCAACCCAAATTTATTCCAAATCTAATCCAATCCAGATTCAATTAAAATCTAATCCAAATCAAATTCAAGTCGAATCAAATCAAAAACTAATCTTTGGTCAATCCAAATTTATTCCAAATACAATCTAGATTCAATCGAAATCAATTTAAATCTAATCCAAATCCAATCTAAGTTCAATCCAAATCTAATCCAATCCAAACCCAATCGAAATGTAATCCAAATCAATTCCATATCCATTCCAAATCCCATCCAAAACCAATCTAGATTAAATCCAACTTCCATCCGAATTCAGTCCAAACCCAGTCTAAATCTAATCCAAATCAGGATTCAAACCATTTCTGAATCTGATTCCATTCCAAATCTTATCCAAATCTCATCAGATTAAATCCAATGAAAACCCAATCTAGATTCAATTCAACTCCAATTCAAATCAACCTCAAATTCAATCCAATTCAAATTAAAAACTGATCTAACCTACGTTCAATACAAATCAATTCCAAGTATAATCTAGATAGAATCAAAACTCTATACAAATCCAATAGAAATTCAATCCAAATCCATTCCAATTCATATACATACAAAATCCAATCCAAAACCCATCTAAATCCAATCGAAATCCAAGTCAAATATAATCCAAATCTAATCTAGGCTCAATCCAAATCCATTCCGAATAAAATCTAGATTCAACTGAACTCCTATCCAAATCCATTCCAAGACCAATCCAAATCAGGATCCAAACACATTCCAAATTCAATCCAAATATAAACTAAATTTAATCCAAATCCATTCCAAATCCAATCCAAATCTTGATTAGATTCAATCCAAATCTAATCAAGATGAAATTCAAATCGAATTCAATCCAATCGAAATGTAATCTAAATCCAGTCCTTATCCATACCAAACCCGATAAAATCCCAATCCAGATTTAATCCAACTCCAGTCACAATCAAACACAATCCAAATCTATTCCAGGTTCAACCCAAATCAGATCAAAGTATAATCTAGATTGAATGAAAATCCTATTAAAATCCAATAGAAATCCAATCCGAATCAATTCCAATCAAATATATTCCATATCCAATCCAAACTAGATTCAGTATAACTACAATCCAAATCTAAGCCAAATATGATCCAAATCAATTTCAAATTCATTCCAAATCTAATCTAGATCCAATCAAAATCTTAACCAAAATCAATTCAAATCCATTCCTAATCCAATCCAAACTTTATTCAAAACCTCTCTAACTCCGATCCAAATCAAGATTAGAATCAATCATTCATTTAAAATTTCACCAAAATCCAATCCAGTCCAATATGAATCCAAATAGTATCCGAATCTATGCTTATTTTTCACTTAACTGTGAATTAGTGCAATTTATTTTCTTTAACTGCCAACGCAGTTTTCTTTTCAGAGCTATGTAATGGTTCTTATTTCGTAAATTCCGTTCGAAAATTTTATTTACAACAATTGTCCCACACAATAATGGATGTGATCAGCGTCGAAATATTTGTGTGTTAGTTTGCATCAGTAAAATTACTAAATGCATACACATTTTCAAATATATTTTATTCCATAACTTTCTTTGCACCTGTTTGATGAATCTTTGTATTTGATGCGCTCATGGGCATTACGAGAAAAAATACACCATAATCCTGCAGACTTCACTCTTTGTTTTTTTTTATGGCTAGGTACCCACACGTCCTGCCTTGTTTTATTTTTATAGCGACAGATACCCACTCGTTCTGCGCTTTCAGGCGAGGTACCCACTCGTCCTGCCTTTCTGTTTGATTTAATTTTTCATAACTGCAGATACCCACTCGTTCTGCATAACTTATGGCTAGGTACCCACACGTCCTGCCTTTATTTTATTGATATATATATATATATTGAGCGACAGATACCCACTCGTTCTGCGCTTGTAGGCGAGGTACCCACTCGTCCTGCCTTTTATTAATTTTCAATCATTTATCGGCGGCGGATACCCACCCGTTCCGCCTCGCCATTTTTGCTTCTTCCAAATCGTCCATCCAATCACCGTTTCCACGTCACTTACCACCACCTTTTTTATTAACACTGTTCGCGATAACATAAAGTTCAATTAAATCACTACCGAGCCGCGCCATGTAGTATACTTCATTTTTTCAAATTCTTAAGTCGATAATAAAATAAACTTTGAAACACGCGTCCATTTTACGAAACCAAATTCAAATTTGCAACGCGCGTCCGTTCGTCAGAAACATCGCCAACAGAATGGAGGAAGAATCATTCGCATACCTTCCAAACCCAATTCAAAATCTATCGCTGCTTTGCTCATACACACTGTCCTCATGCTAACCGACACCTCTACAATATATCATACTCTTTCTCTCCGTTCAATATATACAAGCACACTTTTTCACCATCATTCGGCTTGCACGACCCAACATCGAATCTCTCACTTTTCCTCTTCTCTTCAACTGTTTCCTTTCCTTTTATTCATCTGCCTTTAAATCGCGTGGTCATCGAAAGCAAAGCAAGTGCACGCATACAACTCGGCACAATCATCATAATCATCAATGCATACCGCAGCCATTCTAGTACTGTCTGCAAACACGCTCAAAAGATTTCAATCAAGGATATCTCATTCACTACACCAGGCTAGAACAAATTTCATTCAGAAAGTTGTGTAAGGATTTGAATCTTCACTTGAGTATAAGGTTACGAACCAATGAACGATGAAAATACTAACGCCGCCAAACACCATATTGCCACAGTCATTAGAATTTTTATTTGATTTTTTCTAATTTCAGTCCTATGCATTCTTCACTCTATTAAAAAGTCTCATCAATTCGACATGTATTTGGTCGATCGTGTTCGATTTCTACATAGTTAAAATCAATGTTTATCACAAATTTAGAAGCCATGTTTTATCATTTTATTTGAATAAGTGTGACTGAATTAGAAGCTTTTTCTACAAAGTTTAAAAAAATGAAAATTTTCAACAAGCCGGAAAAAGTGCCTTCAGACCCATTCGAACGTTCTTCTATAAAACTTCCCGCATTGCATTTCACGGAACACTTTTTCCCAACTTTTACCATCTCTATCCATCAAATTATGTGTGTTTCACTATTCTTAAGCAATTTTGACTACCGTGGACCGCCTAAACTAATATAATAGTATATCAAAATCAGTTGGTAACCGAAACTGTAAAATAATGAATTTTGGCTCCGTAAAGCCAAAAACTCGATTGGATCCATTTTAATAAACAATAAAAAAAACACATATGGAAAGCGAATATGCATCAAATTTAGCAAGGATACCTGAATACGCAAAGTTTACCAAAGATTACTCATAGGGTAGCGAACCACTTCGGCAGCGGGCGGTATTTTGGGCACTCTTCGCTTTAACCAATTGACTTGAAATTTTGTACTCGGCTAGATACTATACGTATCTCATCGTGTTCCAATTGGTTGGCGTTGTCAATTGGTTCAGTATTGGCTGAGTTATAACAGAAAAGTGCCCAAAATAGGACCCCTGCCGAGAATCCGAGATGGTTCCACTTCCCTAGCTTAGCTTAGCTTAGCTTAGACTGACTGCACATATCTATGGTTGCTACTCCGTGATTGACCCGAACCAATGACAGTTGCACAATGAATCAACTGAATAATTGACTGGGAGTGGTCAACATTCTCACTGTGCACGCTTCAAAGGCTCTCTTTAACGGTACAATAACGGCGCCGGCCACGTCCTTGCAGTCAGGTTGGAAGAGGGAAGGAATGTTAATAGCAACCTTTGTTATGTGAAAGTTGGCGTTTACCGCACGTCTCCACCAAAGGCTGCAGGAAGGAGTACTTGTTAGTAGGGAAGGTATCGTTGGGTCGGGATTTACTTTGATAAGTAATATGACCTTTAATTTATAATGCCTACCGGAGTGCCGCGCTATTGTTCGCTTCACGCGGAAAGCAAACAATCGATCACCTACGACGGGTGATCGCTCAATATTTACTACAAACGACGTTACACAATTTACAACATGTCTCGCTATTGTTCGCTTCACACGGTAAACAAACAATCGATCACCCACGTCAGGTGGACGCTTAATATCCGAACATTCCTACGCACATACACCAATATTCTCGCGCGAACTCGGGATGCATGCACAGCAAGTAACAACACAATACTAAACAGTAAACACCCACGCATCTATTGTTTTCGTTTCCGCGTGAGAACAATGACGAACACGATCTATTGTGCTGCGATACTCATCCCATACAGGAGTGATGCATGCACAGCAAGGAACAACACAATTCTCCGCCGTCACATAATCATAAAACGCGAAAAAAAAACTAACACGCGCGCGCCGACCGGATGCTTCATGATACGCACATCACATCACATGTCAGGCTTAAAGATACTATATGCAAAGACACGAAGTGTTCGAATAGGAATTTCAAATTTACATGTCAAACGCGCTTTAAAGGCATTGCGAAGAATCCATATTTGTTGGAAGAATATATACAAGATTCATACACAAAATAGACGCAAATTATTCTCTCTGGTAGAAGACTGAGCTTATAGAAAAATGAAGATAAGATCGACATACAAAAAGGGAACAGGGAACAAACTCACCGGATGATTTCATTCAGCTGACTCTGCGTGGTCATCACCGACTACAGGACCAACACGTTCGTTCAATCTGTAACGAATGTTCAATCCTTCACATCACTCGTATGGTTTCCCGTCGTCGAACGGAACACTAATAAAAAAAATGAAAAAGTGAGCGAAACCAGACGCACGCTACTCTGACACCCTTGCCATGCTGCTTCTGGCATCGCAGCCGAATATATAAAAAAAAACACATTTTCCTTCCAACTATCCAAACCGACCGACGACGCGAGACCCGAGCCCCTCTCCGCACCAACAATCTCGAGCCCTCCAAAAACACCACTTGTCCTTTCAACATAATTGACCCAATACAACTTCAAAAGTCTGCGGGCCACTTCATAACAAGAAATACGGGATGCCCTCCATCCGAAGTCGATGGTTGGGTGGCGTAGCACCAAACGGTTCAGAAACGACGAGCGATGAAAACATCCTTCTATTTTTTTTCCGCGGTTTCAAACAAGAAACAAGTAGAGTGTCCATTTCCCGGCCAATTTTCGTGTCCCGGGATTCGGGACAAAATAATTAGCTAATCCCGGGAAATCCCGGGATCCCGGGATTTTTTAAAATTTCAGTTAAACCCAGAAAATTGATTTGTTTAGCTTTTGTGCAGTTGAAATATTCAGTTTTTAAGTTATGGTTATTTCTGTATCCATCACAAGAAGTATTATAAAATGTCTATACAATGTACTGCACTACTACTTGATGTACAAATGTCAATAACGAAATACATATAAAAGTATCAACGTTATGTTCGCCAAGAATAGTCTGTTTTCAACTATTTAGTAGTTAATTTATTGCAAGTAATTTTCTACCGATATCTAATAGTTTAAGAGAAATAATTATCATAATCTGTATTATATCGCTACGGAAGATGTTTGTATTGTTGATATGAATCGTAAAAATCGCACTTCAATATAACTTTAGAGTACCTTTTGAACTCTTAGTTTCCGAATATTTCAATACAAAAGGTTGGACTCTTTTTGCAATTGCGGTTTACCATAATTTTAAAACTTTTGTACTTGTTATTGAGATTCATTAATTTTCTTCTGAAAAATTCAAATTATTTACATAATATAGTAAAAGTTTGGTCTCAGATTTCCAAAATTACAATGTAATATGGTATGTGGGCTATATCCAGTTTGTTCTTGCTGCTACTGAATAAACCAATAAATAGAAAAAGATGAATGAAAAGCATAACATGATACCAAGTTTATCATGAATGATTGATTTTTTTTTTCAAGTATGACCTAGTGTCCAAAGCCCGATGCTGGTGTGTGAGAAAACCGCTCATATTTCGGAAGTGAAAATGGCCAGATAAAGTTTTTGCCTTGATATTTGGCAGTTTTATCTACATATTGTCTTCATCCCGGGATTCCCGGGATTGTCGGGATTTCTGAAATGATATCCCGGGATTCGGGAAATCCCGAAATCACTCAAATCCCGGGAATTCTTGTCCCGGGATGTCCCGGGAAGGACACTCTAGAAACAAGAGCTGACCGAACCGACACTGGCATCAAAAGCACTACAGGTCACACATCGAATCCGCAAATTGCCCGAGATGGTTCCACTTCCCTATGTGCGAAAAAGGTCAAATGGAAACTCTTCATTTGACACATGCCAATCAGCCAACTCATGACAAATTCTGCTCAAGCAGAGTTACACACTAAAGCTAGTATGACACTCTTTTACCAATGCCAAATATTTGACCACTTTTGACAGTTAAATTTTGACCAAGGTGTACGTGGCAAACAAAAATATTTGTCACTCTCGAAAAACGAATAGGGACAAACAGAGCCAAACAACCTGCCAAAATTTATCTGTCACAAATGGTCAAATATTTGGCGACTGGGCAAAGAGTGTAAAATTTAATTTTGGTTCCTATTGTTGCGGTATCCCATTGAAATCATATGGGATACCGCAACAATAGGAACACTACCGCAACAATAGCAGCAAAAAATTTAAGGAAAATATTTTTTTAAAATAGGTTTTCGGGCAAATCTTAAGCACACAAATGGTGCAATCTCATAATTTAAGCATAATACATCTATTAAAAATGCCTTTTGGTAACATTTCAGTCGAAAAAATGCTCAATTGCCACTACCGCAACATTAGGTACTACCACTACGAAGGGAACAATTACCCTACCCGCCATAAATATGGAAGGGCATCGTCTAGTATTGCAACACCCCAATAGAATAATGCAGCACCCCGAAAAGTTTGGCATCACCTAAAAACCTTATGATTTACTGAACTATATCTCAAAAACCGTATCCTCTGCAAAGTTTAAACCTCCAGCAAAGCTGTTCAGCAGGTTTATGACTATCAAATGGTGGAATGTTTGGTACGCAATTCCGCCGCTATGTGGCGCTAGTGTGCTATTAAAACGAAGTACTTTGACATGGGTTTTCTCATGATTCGGACCTCCTAGAAAGTTCGTTTCTTCAGCAAAGTTGATCAAAAGGTCTATGTCTATCAAATGGTAAGTTTAGTGCGTAATTCCGCCACTGTGGCGCAAGTGTGCATTTACAATGAAGTACTTTGACATGGTTTATCGCAATGAAGTACTTTGACAAGCACTTCCCGCACCTCCACTAGTTCTTCACGAATAAAAGCTCATGAGTGTTTCTGTTTTTGTTTTGCTTCTTACTCACGAAGCAAGCGGCTGCGAATAAACTCACACACTGTTTACTCTCGGAATCGTGAGTGAGCCTTGTGTTGGCTTTACACTCGCGAATTGCTTCATGAGGAGAGTAATTCCATCACTGCTGGTGACCGCCGAAAACGACACCAGCAGAGAAATTCAGAGGCGCATTCTGGCAGGAAATCGTTCTTACTTTGGACTCCGCAGATCGAATAAATTTCGCCGTAACACGAAGTTAACCATCTACAAAACGCTGACGACCGGTCTCGTCCTGTATGGGCACGAAACATGGACCCTACGTGCAGAGGACCAACGCGCCCTTGAAGTATTCGAACGGAAGGTGTTGCGTACCATCTACGGCGGAGTGCAGATGGAAGACGGGACTTGGTGAAGGCGAATGAACCACGAGCTGCATCAGCTGCTGAGCGAACCAACCATCGTCCATACCGTGAAAATCGGGAGGCTACGGTGGGCGGGTCTCGTCATCAGGATGTCGAACAGCAACCCGACTAAAATGGTTCTCGAGAGTCATCCGACCGGTACAAGAAGACGTGGAGCGCAGCGAGCTAGGTGGGTCGACCAAGTGGAGGACGATCTGCGAACCTTACGCAGAGTGCGGAACTGGAGACAAACAGACATGGACCGAGTGGAATGGAGGCGGCTACTATGTACAGCAGAGACCACCCCGGCCTTAGCCTGATCGGTAAGGTAAGTAAGTGTAATCTTCCTCAGTGTTATTTATCCACTCGATAAAGAAAGAGTGGATAAATGACATTGAGGAAGATGAGAAGTGGTAATCGAAATACGTGTATCTATCAAAGGATAAGCCTTGGGATGAGCATTAGAAGGCTGAATCGAAAGCTACAAAACAACATGACACATTGAATGCATTACAAATGATGCTATTTATCATTGAAAACGACGAAAGTTTGAAAATGGCATCTTTCCTCAGTTACCCTACGTCTTTTTATTCTAGTGAATTGTAATTTTGAACATTTGGAATACTGACTCTCTACGCCTAGACCTAACAAAAATCCATACCGCATACCCTTATAAATTTGTATTTTCGCTAAAAACCTTTTATGCAATGATCGATACATTTTTGCATGAATTGTATGTCAATGGGTCTGATACCCACAGGTAAAAGCACCTTGGAGGCCGGCTGCAGACGCGGCAGCATGTCGCAATTCTCATACACAGTGCGTACCTACTGCTTACGCGCCTCTGATTTGCAGTTCCTCACGCGTACGGAGCGCGCGCGCACGGGTTCGTTTGGCCCTGTAGCATTGAAGTCACTTGGATTATCGGAAAACTGACGACGCAGGTCGCTGAGAACGAGCACATGAGAGGGATTAGCTAGTTACCTAGGTTTCGTCGGCGCTTGGGCCTATTGGGTCTTACTCTTACAAAATTCCCACGGATGTCCAACAACATTCAGCCAAGGTGAGAGGGCACACCCCTCAATCTCCGGTGTTTATGCTGCCGCACACCGCCGCCGCCCTCGCTCGCATCATAACTTCACGAAGAAACAATTATACACCTGAGCGATTCCAAGCAACAGCATCAAAATTTAGGACTTTTTTTAATTCATGATTTTCTATTGAGCTGAAACTTTGCACAGTTTTTCAGTTCCATCTAAATCACCATTTTTCGATATCATATCTTCATGTTGAGTCACGACTAACTTTTCAAAAGGGTGTATATGAAAATGGTTGAAAAATATTCAAAAAGCTGCACAGCAAAAACGGTTCGTTCGATTGTTATGATTTTTTCAGCAAAGTTAGATAACTAAATGGTGATTACTAAAAAAATATACACTGTAAAAAAATATTTTTTTTTGCATTAAAAAATATAATTTTTGTCACAAAAACTTAAATATCTCAAAACCCTATCTTTTTACCAACGTCATTTTTTTAGGGAAAATGGTCCGTTATATTAGCTATCTACCATAAAAATTTGGTGATGGTAAACTAATAAACAAAAAAGTTATGAGATTTCAAACATTTCACAATTTTTTACATTTAGTAGAAAAAAATTTTTTTACCGTGTAAATTATTTCGAGAATCACAGTTTGGTGCTGTTTTTTTTGTTAAGGGTCTTGCGGGAGTTAAACAAGTTGTTTTTACGATATTCAATATTTGTGTATTCATTTGTATTATGTATATTATATGTATAAATATTATATGTATTTTATTTTCAACATCCGTTCATCTATTGGAAGCTGCTTCAGTTCTGGGCTCTTTCTAAGTTGATGAATGGATCAATAAATAAATGCTTGCAAGGACTTGGCCAGGTGTGTGAAGTTGAGTGGGTCTATGACATTAAAGATAGTAGCGACATCAACAATGTCAATGGATATATCCAACTTTGCAACTCCACCCAAGATTTGTGCAAGTGTTCATGCTATGCTATGCTATGCTAAATATTATATGTATTTATATTATATGTATATACATGTAATATATATACATATAATATATATACATATAATATTTATACATATAAATGAATTCTCAAATTACACAACAATAATCATAGATTTGACACAATAGGGGTAAGAGAGGGCTAAGAGTTTTGGGTTTGGATTTTATTATGGGTTATGAGATCATGAAAACAGTTTTACTTATTTTTTATTTGATTTTATTTATTTTTTTACAATATCGAACACTTTGGCATTATTGTCAGAACAGTTTGAGTATAGTTTTGCTTTAATTTTATTTTCTGGCAATGGAATGAAACAATGGAATTTTTGGGTTCCTTGGATCGTTTTCGCGTTATTATATTGCTCGCTGAGCTCTGAAGCCTTTATTTCGTACTCTTCCGTAGTAGTAAAAAAGTTCTTTCGCAGTTTTAATTGGATGCTCACGTTCTTTGGCTAAACTTGCTCTTGTGGCCATGCGCTTTATTGTTCCTCCAATAGCATCACAAGGACCTTTGCCATGTGACGTAGCAAAAAAATGCCATTCTGCATCAATTCCGTACATTGATTTAAATTGACATAGGCTCGAAAAATTCTTACGGTTTTTGTACTGCGACGCTGCTCCATCAGACATAAAATATATCTTTTTGACTTCTTTATGTTTATCAACGCGTAAAAAGTTAATCATTTTGGCAATGAACAAGTTTACGGATATTGAATCGTGCCTTAAATCTTCGGAAATTACAATGAAACTAAAGTGTTCAATTTGCGAACTTCCATTAAAATAAATAACGAATGGATGAATTGTAGCTTGTTGCACGTTCCAGTGATGGGACTGAACTTCATCTTGCAATACAAAACTGTAATTTTCAGAAAAATCACAAATGACTAAAAATTCACCATTTTGTAACGTATTTTTCGTATTTTTTAAAAAGCTGGATTGCTCTGTTTTAATGAAATCGTGAGGGATTAAACTTTCTGATTTCAAGCAAAAATATGACACAAACTCATCTACAGGTTTTACAATTGTTTCTAGGTCACACCTATCCGTGGTTACCCATTGCTCAAATGATAACTGATCAATATATTTTTCTTCAAACTCACCGAATAAAGTATTTTCCAACAATGAAGAATCTGGACAATCCGAACAAGATCGTAGATAGCAATTTGATGTTGTATTTTCACACAAAAGACTACCAGTTAACATTTTAATATCCTTTGTTAAATTTATTCTTTTCAAACTATGTAAAATAAGGTTAATATTCTCATGGGTTGTGCACACACAAACATTATGTGTTCCTGAATTGGAAAGAAGCTTGCATTGCCTTGGCTGAAGGCTTGCAAATGAGGAAAAACCTACTATAATATTATTGTGAATTTCCTTGAAGCGTGTGTAAGCTTCTTTCAATGTCGTCATCATTAATCGTTTTTGGATTGCTTGACGCTTTCCATCTTGTTTTACTGATACATAATCTTTCTGGCCAGGCATAGCTCGACTTACTTCATCATCTTCAAAATATTGAACTACTATTTCTTTTGCCTCGTCTGTTAACGCATTACTAGACCTAGTATTTTTGGTTGAAAGACAGTTATTCTTAAATAGTTTTGCCTCTTTTACTGTATATCTATTGGTTTCGAACTCATCAATGGCATCTTGAATAGACCACGAACTTGGCAGCATCGACAAAATCAATAATTTTTCTTTCCTTGTCGTGGCTGGATTCGAGAACCTTTCCTTCATATTCATAATTACCTCATCGTAGTCTGTATTTTCCACATCCTCAGGTCCTAATTTGAAGAGGTTTCTACGTACAGCTTCGTTTATTTCACGGTATTTTTTCTCTGGATAATAAACGTAGTCCATCTTCGTCCATTTAATCGGAGTCACTTTTATCCCAGCTATGCCCTCGTTAAAGCGTTCGATGTTTACCTTTTGAATACACTCATCTTCCGATTGATTTGTTGAAACAGATGTCGCTGATGGTACGGTGGCAAGGCTCTCTGCACTTGGAACTTCTAGTAATTCCTCAGTTGTTGTCGTTTTCGAACTTCCTGCGCCCTGCTCTTCCGATGATATACAGATTGCTCGTTTGTCAACGTTTAGACGGCAGGACGTGCAAATGCGTAAATTTGTATTCAATGTGGACATTGGAGCATAACCTGTCGCTTTCAGTTTATCTATGGTGCTTTCGGTGAGATTTCGTAACTCTTTTGAGCACTTTTTTTCTGCAAACGGCCTACAACAGTTGAGAAAGCGACTACTCATGTTGTTCGTTAGATTTTAATAAACAAAATCACTTTCAAGTTTTTACTGACTAGTTTGGTGTCGTTTACTTGACTGAAGAAAACTTTTACTTTACAATCCTTAATAACCATAGCGGTAGTAATTTTTTGCTTTTTCGTGAGCATTGTCATGGTACCTATCATGCATTTGTTGTTGTTGAAGTTACTCGCTTCCTCCCGATATTTATGATTCTATTCTCTGATATGTAAATTTTTGCAGGTAAACTAGACGTCTAGAGCATTGTCGTGGTATGCACCTATTATGTATTTGTTGGTGTTGCAGTTACTCGCTTTCTCTCCATCATAAAATCTATTATCTAAGAGGTAAGTTTTTTGCAGGTAAACTAGACGCATTCGTCTATATAAAACTTTTGTTTTGCAGCTTTTATCTTAAAAATAATATTACTTATGTTTCTTATTATCAACAGGTTTTAACCCTATTAACAGAATTTTTCGCCAGTCACGTACAATAAAAATAATGACACTATCAATACTTTTGATCACTACACTGGATCGCGTCTAAGTTTCTAATAGATGCTATAATAGTTATGAATAATTAAATAAAAATATCATGAAAATAACTTGTTTAATTCATGCGGTAGCCTTAACATAAAAATCAGCATCATAATGCGATTCTCTAAATAATGTACACGGTAAAAAAAAACATATTTTTTTACTAAATGTAAAAATTGTGAAATGTTTGAAATATCATAACTTTTTTGTTTATTAGTTTACCATCACCAAATTTTTATGGTAGATAGCTAATATAATGGACCGTTTTCCCTGAAAAAAACACGTTGGTAAAAAGATAGGGTTTTGAGATATTTGAGTTTGTGTGACAAAAATGATATTTTTTAATGCAAAAAAAAAAAATTACAATGTATATTTTCTTAGCAATCCCCATTAAGTTATCTAACTTTGCTGAAAAAATCATAACAATCGAACGAACCGTTTTTGCTGTGCAGCTTTTTGAATATTTTTCAACCATTTTCACATACACCCTTTTGAAAAGTTAGACGTGACTCTATATGAAGATTTGATATCGAAAAATGACGTTTTAGATGAAATTGAAAAACTGTGCAAAGTTTCAGATATTTTTGAAATGGTCGCTCAGGATCGACTTGCGTGCCTCCGTGGAATCCCTCACCTTTGGCCGGTGCAAACAATCAACATGGTACCGTTATAATAACGTCCTAACTACAATCGAAACAAAACACTATCAATCACCAGTTCTTCCGAAACCTTTCAACATCCCTCCGCGCCGTGCTGTGCATGGTTGGCAATCACGGCCAATCGATATTTCATTACACACTTATAATTACTTCGTCTGCTTAGGCATGACGATGACGATTCCTCCCTTTGCGAAGACAACAATCCGGCATGAGTGGACAGATTCATTAAAGTGTATGGTTAGGATCAAGTCCAAACCGCAGAGCACCCTTCGGAGCTGGCAGTAGTAGATAAACCTGACCTATGCGACTGAGTTTTCAATTAAAGGCATTACAAAATGTCACATTCGATTTAGTTTGGCCCTACGGCGGAGCTTCGAATCGAATGCGCACCCAACAACATTGCTGAAAGACCCCTAGATGGTGCTTCTTGTAGAAGCGTATCTGTTTGGAAATAAAAGATTGGTTGCACCATTGTAGCTCAATTATCGTGCGGTAGTTTGTCGTTTTTCAAGTTCCTGACATTCCACGCAAGATACGTGCGTTTCACGAGCATGAACTTCATTCCATTCCGTGAAGCATGCGATCTCTGTGTAAATGGTTTAATTTGGATGGCTCAAGTTGCTACTCTCAGGTTGCTACATCTTAGAATAGGAATTTTCTAAGAAATAAAAGCTCTTTGAATGAATGAGATAGTGATTGTAAAGATAAATTATTTCGTATGATTTCAAGAACGGTATGAATATCAATTGAACATTCGAATATCGCTAAACTTTGTAAGGTACACCGGGGCAAGTTGAAACAGCGGGTTAACATGATGTTATCCAATGATAGTGAACAGCTCTAATGCCATAACACATAGTATTTGATTCATTCAAACTTTTGGCAAAAGAAAAATATCTAAATTGTATTGAAATCTATTTAAAAACTTCGTGTTTCATCTTGTCCCACCCGTTTCGACTTGCCCCGGTGTACCTTACATATATTTTGTTCGTTGGGATATGCTTAAGTGCGCTATCTGTTGATTAGGCGCCCACAATTTGGGCTGATGTTATACACCGCACCCTTTCACTTCGTTTGCTTATATTTGTATTTCAACACACAGAAGTACGTAGGCGTATGTGGCTGTGGCTGTTTTGGCCTGAGTTAAACAAACATAATTTTAATAAAAATTTCCCCTTTTTTGCAAGTTTGCTAGGTTCTTGTCAATTTGTCAGTTATTTAACGAAGATGTCCAAAGTGAGAGTCAATTGTTTTATATTGATCTGTTCTACTATATCAGTAATTAGCTGTTGCTTTATTGAAAAGTGTAGTTTATGAATATTTTCAAGGTTGGAAATTTTGAAGTTCATGTAACAGTTATGTTTATTATTTTAAAAATTGCTGTAAAATGTACATATGCGTCAATAGCTGTACTGGTTTTCATCAAACGTAATGTTAAACGTACCGAGTCATTTTCGTCCATCAATGTGTCTTTTTGTCGATCTTGCGTAAGCTTCAAAATTTATCTGTAAACCTCTACTTCCCTCCAAGAATGTTTCATATCACCTTGCAAAAGTCTGAATCTTTCGCCCACAACAAGTTCATAAGCGGAATCCCAAGATGTGACATGCATCGAAGAACCTGTAGAGTTGGTCTGTCATACAACTTCCTCAAACTGTACAGTGATATGCAATATTTTCAAGGATGACCAAGGGATACTCACAGGTTGGAATATTAATTACTTGATACTCGATGGGCTACAACTCGTAGCGGTGAGGAGTATACGCCGAATGAAGCATTCGCTTCCACTGGTTTCGGTCTTGGGCCAATCGCTTCCAGTCACCCTGAACGTTTAGAGTCCTTAGGTCCTCCTCAATTGCGAAAAGCCACCGTGTGCGCGGCCTACCACAGCTCCTTCCTGGTTCTCGGCTGAATATGGTTTTAGCTTGTCATTCTTCCGGCATACGAGCTACGTACCCAGCCCACCGCTGCCTGCCGTGTTTTATTCGCTTCACTATATTTATCTCTTTATAGACTATATAAATTGTTCGCAGCACTTTACTCCAAAGGCTCTCCGATCAGCTTCTCTCAACGTCCACGATTCATGGCCGTATAAAGCGACCGGAAGTATCAGAGTCTTGTACAACGCGAGTTTTGTCTTCGTTTGCAGCCTACGGGACTTCAGCTGGTTTCGCAGATCGAAAAAGGTCCGATTCGCAGCTGCAATCCATCAACTTTTCACCACCTAGCACCACGGCCGGACCGACGTTGACCACCAGCAATCATGTACTTACTTGGTCTTTGTGGTGTTAATCGTTAGTGGAGCCTCGTAGCCGTGCGGTTAGGGTCACCAAGCTTCTAATCGCACCATGCTATGGGGTGAGGGTTCGATTCCCGCTCCGGGCGATGAAACTTTTCGTGAGAGTAGTTTCTTCTCCGTATCCACTGGTGCATGCTCCGTGTGTCCCTTGTCTAGTGTTAAGTTTCATTCAGTCTGTGCAGCCTCTGGCTGAAGACGGTGTCCGCGTCTTTTTTTAGTCCAATCCTCGCAGTCTCCCTTTTAAAAGGTTTGAACGCTTCTTCCACGGCCCGACGGTCGATCCCGATGATGTCGGTATCATCCACGAAGCACAGGAGCATATGCGACCTCGTGACAATGGTTCCGTTCCTTTGCATATCAGCTCTCCTTATCGCTCCTTCCAGCGCGATGTTAAACCGTAAGTACGAAAGAGCATCGCCCTGCTTCAGCCCGTCTAAGGTTACGAACGATGACGAAATGGTAAACCATGTTCGATCATAATCTGCCATAATTCGTTTCTCTTCACTGAATCGTACACCGCCTTGAAATCAATAAACAGATAATGGGACTGAAAGTTGTACTCCAGAAATTTATCGAGAATCCGCCGCAGGGTGAACATCTGATCCGTCGTTGATCGGCCCTCACGAAAACCCGCCTGATATTCGCCGACGAAGGACTTCCCAAATCTGCCTCGCAGAATTCCGGATAAAATTTTGTAGGCTGAATTGAGAAGTGTTATTCATCTGTAATTCGCGCACTCCAGTCGATAAAATTTCCGCATATCATTCTGCCCCATACTTTCTTGCGCCTGAGCAATCACATTTTCCTCATGGTATTTGTTTTTTTTATGTGGTGGATTCGTTTTTCGGCTGCTCTCGCTTTCCTATATCGCTCCCTGCTCTGCCGGGTCCCAGACATCAGCATCCGGCTTCTGGCGAAATTCTTCTCATCCGTTACCCTTTGACACTCCTCGTCAAACCACCTGTTCCTAGGTCGTCTTTGAGCAGTGCCCGCGCTGCCGCTCCGTGGATAGACTCCCACAGAGTGTTGAGATTATCGCTCTCGTTGATTTCACTTTCGTCCAGCTTCTGGTGATAGTCAACTACCGTATACCGTGTGCTGAAAAACGCTGGATGTTGAAACGCATCGATCGCCGGTTCCTAGAGTCCGACACGGTTGATAACCGAGCTCGCATTTCACTAACTACGAGATAGTGATCTGAGTCGATGTTGGGACCCCTAAAAGTTCTAACATCAACGACGTCCGAGAAGTGTCGGCCACCTACCAGCACATGGTCGATTTGGTTGCAAACTTTGCCATTTGGGCGTCCCAGGTGTGCTTGTGGAAATTTTTGTGTGCAAGTGGAGATGAACCAGCCTCGGGCTGAAAATCTCCATAATAATGCTAATAATAATAATAATTTGTGTGCAAAGTAGGTGCTACTAATGGCCATCCCCCTGGCAGCAGCAAAGTTAACTAATCTCAGGCCGTGTCGTTTGTGAAGGAGTGAAGGCTCTCCGTACCGACGATTTGACGGAAAAAGGCCTCTCTTCCGACCTGCGCGTTGGCGTCACCGACAATCTTATGACAATCTTATCGTCATGTTTTGAGCATTCTCCATAGGTCTTGTCAAGGCATTCGTAAAACTCATCCTTCACGTCATCGGTTTTGTCGTTGGTCAGTGCATAGACATTGATCAGGCTATAGTTCAAGAATTTGCCTCATGACTCGCTTGATCTGTTTCCAGATCTCTATGAATCCGACCCCATGTTCTGCCTTATCGCTGCCGCTGTGGTAGATGTTATATTTGAATGATGTGTTGGCGACGGGATACCGCCCTGAATTCACGCGTTCACCAGATTTGGGCCACCGCACTTCCTCAATAACAGCAACACACACACACACCAACTTTCTGCAATTCACGAGCCAAAACGCTCACTTGTCTAGGTTCATTTAAGGTCCTAACGTTCCAGGTACCGAGTTTCCAATCATAGTCCTTATTTCGTTGATAGGTTGGCATATTATGTACTATGAAAAAGTTATTAGACAAACAAACGCTAGTCTCCGATACGATCCATAGATTAACGAGACAAACTTTTGTTCAGTAATTCAAAACATTCTTGCATTACTGTTTATTTATCGCTTATTGATTAAACACAGACAACCCAAGTAACAGAACTAACTGAATAGCAGTTTCTTAAGCTAAAGTTTGCTTAAAAGTAGTTTGTTCCAATTTAATACAGCAAAAAAAAAATGTTGGGAAACACACGTATCACTTGGAACAAAGTGCGATTAAAATCATCGTCACAACAGCATAATAGCCCAATGTTAATGTTAATTGTTAATGTAGTGAGCAAACGTCAAACAGCAAAAACGATGCGAGCGAAAAATTTGCGAACTACAGAATACTAGAAGGGCCCATATAGCCGAGGCGGTAAACGCACGGGTATTCAGCATGACCATGCTGAGGGTGACGGGTTCGATTCCCGGTCGGTCCAGGATCTTTTCGTAAAGGAAATTTCCTTGACTTCCTTGGGCATAGAGTATCTTCGTGCCTGCCACACGATATACACATGCAAAATGGTCATTGGCAGAGGAAGCTCTCAGTTAATAACTGTGGAAGTGCTCATAGAACACTAAGCTGAGAAGCAGGCTTTGTCCCAATGAGGACGTTACGCCAAGAAGAGGAGAGGAGAATACTAGAAAAGTTCGTTAAAAAGGTTTGGGGATGCTTCCTGGGATGGAACACAGGTATTTAATCCGTGTCCTGGCCCTAGTGCCTAGGCTTAAGCGCCTTTACTCACTCTCTGAAATGAAACAAAATACTGATTTCTGGGGATAGGGGAGGTGTAACGTTACAAAAAATGGGTTTTCATCGTTACTTAACGTGAACGCAAAAGATAGAGAAAAACAATAAAATAGCTTGAAAAGATATCACCATTACATTGCCAGGAAACTGCAATTCCTCAATATTGGGAAATCCTACTTAACGCTACAGTGTTACCTGAAAGGGTTCCTGCTGCTTGGTGAACTACGTGGAACTGTCGACCTTTCAACTTCATCGGGAACACCCGCATACTCGCCGATCTACTCAAGGACCGCGGGTTCAGCATCGTATCGCTGAACAGCTTTCATCGCGGTGGGCGATATGCCGAAGCGCGTGATTGATTGCCGAGGAAAAAAGAAGAAAGGTAAGGATCAAGAGACTATTCTTCAACAAGTTCTCGGCTATGCTGGATACGCTACCCGAATAAAAAATACAGCAGAAAAACCGAACGTTATATTGTAACAGTACTATTTAGAACCATATTTTTACAATAGACACCACTGTAAAAATAAAAATACAAAAACAATAAGATGTAATGTAGGACACCATACCGTGAATTGTAAATAAGATTTTTACAATACATTATACAGGTTGTTAAGTATCGTAACGATATAAAAAAATATTTTTCTCCATATATATTTTTTTGCAAAACCATACATTTTATTGTTAATGAATTGTTCAAAATACTGATAGGTGGGTTTAAATATACCGTACATTGTATGGTACATGAATGGTTTCAAACAATAAAATGTACCGTAAATAAATTGTTTTTAATTGTAATTTCATTACTGGTTATACATTGATTCAAATGGTTTTGGAATGGTTCTCTTTTGTTATATTGAATTGTTTTACATTACATAAACCATATATTGTTATATTATCTTGCCATTTTCCTCCTGTTAATGGCATCTTAGGCTTATTAGATTTATTAGAATGCGCTTTGGGAATTCTCCAGAGCGTTTTGGATAACCCTTCATATATAGGATCACCCACGTCTAAGTCTGAGTAGTCTCTGATTGCATTAACAGTTGAAGGTTAGGCTCCCATGCCCCACCAGCCAGATAACCAGGTTTTGCAAACTTAGCATTATTTGTGGCAACACTTTGAGCGGCATGATGGAACTATGCCGAGCGCGCTAAGTGTTATTAGACCACTAATGTAGTTGCATGAAGTGGGTGACGAGGTACATAAGTATTATTACAGCGTGCTTAATCGTTATTGCAATATTGAGGCACCAGTTTGACTAAAGTTTGAAATACATAACAACTCATGAGATAACTGTCAAGTTCAATTCAAATATATGTTAGGTTAAAAAGCGAACCCGCAGACGAACCTATATTAAAAGTCATTTCAGTGTTCAGTCCAGTCCATATGTTAAAGATGGCTCTACGTCAAAGATAAAGTTTGTCAACCGCATTTGATTCGATTGTGTTCGAAGGCAAGTTCACATGAGAGAAGAGGAAAACTCCCCTAAATGCAAATACAGAAAGAATAGCGTTGAACCAGCCTCCTGTCACGCGGCCATGTTTTTGAGGTCAGCATCAAAATCCTGTACCCGGCAAACTTTGTCTTGCCTACTGCGTTTTTTGACGTTTCAAGCCCCTAGCCAAGCACGCAAGCACCCAAGTCCCCGTTCAAAATGTATGTATGTTTTAGGCCTCATAAACCTTCCTTGGGTGAAAACTAACAGAACAAAACTTAGACGACCCAAATCGGACCACCAGTTCGCAAGTTATGCGCGGTCCCACGTATGCCACTGCATTTTTATATATATATAATATATATAATATAATATATATAATATAGATAATTGCGAAATTAAAAATCATGTTTCGCTTAAACTAACGATTTTAAAAGGTAAAAAAAAATTGGTTGTGAAAAAAAGTTTCGCCGCTTTTGATTTTTGCTCCTGGAAATATGTTGTTGCGCTATCATGGGGAACCAAGCCGCCGAGCCGCCGCTATTGTGTTCAACGAGGCGGCTGGAAGTGGGAACCAGAGATGTTGGCTCGTTATTTTCCTGTGGGGCAGTATTACGGTGACAGGAGGCTGTGTTGAGGGGTCTCCAGTTAGCCTAGTGGTTAAGGCTATGGATCGCCAATCCGGAGACGACGGGTTCGATTCCCGTTCCGGTCGAGGAAATTTTCTCGACACCCTGGGCATAGTGTATCATTGTACTTGCCTCACAATATACAAATTCATGCAATGGCAGGCAAAGAAAACCCTTCAATTAATAACTGTGGAAGTGCTCAAAGAATACTAAGTTGAAGCGAGGCAGGCCAAGTCCCAGTGGGGACGTAGAGCCACATAGAAGAAGAAGAAGAAGAGGCTGTGTTGAACTCATCTACTGATTTACGGTAATCTGACCTGCATCTTTCCGGGTTGGCCTACATTGCATTCGTATTTCTCTCATCGCACTCTACACACCTAGCCCGCCCTCGAGCCCGCCATATCTCTTGGACCCCTGCTTGGATCTGCAGTTCTTGGGACATCTGGTTTACCACTGATTTAAACATGTTATTGGCATTAACCCTTTGGAGCCGGAGGGGTCATATACCTATTCATATATGACCCCGGCGATGAAACCGAGCATAACAAACGTGTTCGACACCAGCGAGGTTGCGTCGACAGCGGCGAAAAAAATCGATTCCAAAAGGTTAAATTGATGTTGCAACTTATTCACTTTTTTCTCTTTCCTTTCCTTTGCATCAAAAAAGTCACAAACATCAACAAAACAAAGCACGGAAAAAATCTTAAACTGAATAAATCTGGTGTTCGATTTGAATAGGTCGAATCTGCATAGGAATCACAGCAAACATACGATCTATTCAAATCGAACACCAGAAATAATCAAAAATTCACGGAAAAATGATTCGGAAAAGTGAATGGTTCAAACGTAAGAAAAACAGTATAATATATTGTTACATAAAAATCCAATGTAAATGTATAGTATAGCGAACCATTTCATTACAATACACTTTATTGTAGCTGGTACACTGTATGGTGCAGGGATGGTTTTCACCATACACCCTATGGTTAGTTTTTATCCGGGTAACAATCGCACTAGTGGGATTGAGTCCCGTGGTCATCGGTGGAGCCTTCAACGCCTGGGCAATTGAGTGGGGTGGCCACTTGACTAACGCGAGAGGCTGCGCTCTAGTCGAAAGATATGGGGTAGACTGAACGTGGATGTCGCGAACGTAGGCGACAGAAAAACTTACAGCAGAAACAATGCAGAGTTCATCATTGATGGGACCATCTGGAGCCCGGGTATAAAGCCTAGCTCGGACTGGAGGGTAGATGATGGAAACACGAACAGCGACCATCTGGCGGTTCTATACACGGTAGAACACGGAGGAAGAAGACCACAGCCGAAGATCATCGACCGTCATCGGGGATGGCTGACCTCGCGATTCGATAAGCCGGCATTTGTGGAGCGATTGTTTATGGAGGGTAAACACCGACGATCTATCCAGCGATGATCTAGTCGGAACCCTAAGCCGTGCATGTGACGCCGCAATGCCAAGAATCCAGAAACGGACGCAAACCGGTATACTGGTGATTTTCAGAAATCGCAGAATACCGCGTATTTTGACCAAGAGCCACATGAAGGATACAAAGAGTTCCCACCGATGAGGATAGAATGATGCAAAGTGAGGCTTATAGAGTGGTTAAACTGGCACTGAACCAAGAGATTAAATAGGGTACATATTTAAGCGAGCGTGCTCCGAAAATCTCTGTCAGGTAGCCATCAAGACGGCCATCGAGGATAGCCCTGACATGTTCAGAATGGCTATGCAGTGCAGATGTGCCTAGGCAGAGGCGAATTGCCGAAAAGGTGGGAAATGCAAAGATTGGTTCTACTTCTTAAACCCGGGAAGCCACCAGGCGACCCGTCGGCATATATACATACCTATCGGCCTTCCGGACACCGTCGGGAAACTGTTGGAACGGATCATTCTGTCGATGCTGAGATGGTCTATACCGAGGAAGAGCGAAACGAATGGCGAGTGGTGTTCGCCGCTGCAAAAGAAGACTGAGATAAGAGCAAGCAAAAAGGCCTGCTTCGAGGGTCTCTGTCAGAGTGGCAATGTGAATCCGTGGGGTGATGTATAGGCCAAGACGAGAGGTGTAATGGCTCCTACAGAGATGTTGGAGGGGATCATCGAAGTGCTTCTCCGCGTCATGATCCTAGTCCTTGGCCTCCTTTCATAGGATAGCCGAGGACTGGGGCTGGAGATGACGAGAGGGTCACTGATGTGGCATTTGCGGAGATAGCAAAGCCCCTTAGCGTAGGTAAGGCCCCTGGTCCGGACGGAGTTCCGAACCTGGTCTTTAAAATAGCTATTGCTGAGGCTCACGAGATGTTCAGATCTACTATGCAAATATGCCTGGACGAGGGATTTTTCCCAGAAGTATGAAAGAGGCAGAGCCTGGTTCTATTGCTAAAGGCAGGGAAACCACCCGGAAAACCGTCTGCATATAAACCAATATGCTTGATCGACACGGCGAGGAAGGTGCTCGAAAAGATCATCCTCAATAGAATGTTGAGGTACACTGAGGGTGTAAATGGTCTCTCGAGTAGCCACTTCGGCTTCCGGAAAAGGACGCTATCCTATCGGTTACAAAAACCGCCGAGATAGCGCTCCAGCGTAAGCAAAGGGGGATTAGCTACTGTGCAGTAGCGTTCAATAGCGCCAGTTGGCCGACTATTGGCGATGTACTCCTGCCTCTGCGTCTGCGGATACCCGGGTATCTGTACAAGATTCTCGGAAGTTACTTCCAGAATGGAACACTAGTTTACACACGGAGGTGGGTCAGAAGTGCTTTCACATAACCTCAGGAGTCCCGCAAGGTTTCATCATGGGTAATCATGCTAGCTTTCTCGATTTCGATTCGTTAAATGTTCAATTGATGTCTCTGTTTACGTTTGTGACATGTGACAACGAACCATGCACGTATGACATAGAATAGCACAAACTGCCACGTAAACTCAAGAGACTCATTCTACACCTCGATACCCTCTGTATCCACGAACCACAAGCATTAAATGCACAGTTGAACCCTACATCCAACATTTTCCCATGTCTTTTAGAACATACTAATTTATTGCACCATACGATCTCTAGGGTAATTCGCTAATTGTTGAACACTACCCAAATGTTGAACACTTTCTGAATATTTCATTATAAATCTTACTTAAGTAATTTTCATCCAACGTAAACGTAAGATGTAGATGCATATACATGTGGGTCACGATATTGCTCTAATTAAATTACAAAATTATACATATTTTACGTCGAAAAAAATGATTGAAAATTTTGTACCGCTGATGACACGAAAACTGCACAATTCTTAAGATTAATTTTAAGAAATTGCTGTTACTAAATAAGCTTTGCGGGCAAATCGACCACAAATATCAAAGACACACCATAGTTAAAAGAACTGGAAGGATGTCATTAACAGTTTAATATTGTTTAAAGTCACATTTTCATTGTAATTTAGTTTGAAAAAATATTTTTCTTATCACACTATCATTATGCTTCCATGATCCAATTGTTGAACACTAGCATAACCTACGATGTTAGCATGACTGCTAGATTTTCTTTTTCACTTTACCTAACCGTGCATTTCATGGGGTTTCAAAGGCGTTCCAGGGATGTTCTAGGGGTGTTCCAGTGAGCTTTAGAAAGATTCCAGTGGTTTTCAATGGGTTTCAAGGGCGTTCCAGAGGTGCTCAAGAGGAATTCAGAGTGTTAAGGGGGTCCCAGGAGTATTTCAAGGCGTTCCAGGAGGCTCAGGAGCATCCCACGGGTTTTCAAGGGATTTCAGGGTCGTCCTATGAGTGTTCTTGGGAGTTGAGTGGGTCCCATGAGTTTCCAGGAGAGTTTCAGGGGCTTTAAAATGCGTACTTTTTTTCTGTCGTTTTCGTTTCTAATCAAATCTTTTCAGCCATTTTTGCATCTAGTCATGTTTAAAACGATTTCAGTCCACTAGAGCTCTCTTCAAATGTGCGATTACTTGTCATTTTAATGAATTGTCACTAGCTCGGACTAGCTGGGCACAAAACACAAAAAAAAACGGAAAAAAATCCGCCAGAGTGAAAAAGTATCGGATGTCGGGTCAAAGTCGGGTCAAATTTTATCAAATGTTGGACCACTGTTGGACTCACATTGTATAACTGTTGGGTCTATGTTGGGTTTGGTGGCCAAAATAAAAACAGGTGAATGATAGGTTGATGTCGGGTTATACGTCTTCAATTACGAACAAAGCTTTAACCGTTCAACAATTGGCGAGAACCGTCCAACATTAGGATGAGGTAGCTTAAGGAAGCGTTCAACATTTGGGTTACAGACTTCCCATACAAATGTTCTATTTTCTCTTAGAAAATAGAATTTAAGGGAAAACAAATACAATGGGCAGTATAAGGGATAAGTAGATCTAGACGTTCACTGGATATTTTTCAACTAAAGTGGAATTATGCACGGAAAAACAAACGAAAACCAAAATGCCGGTACTAACCGTTCAACAATTGGCGAATTACCCTATATCATTATCTACTTAGCTTGACTGCATATAAAATGTAAAAAAAGATGCAAGCCGGGGACACCTAAATCCAGACGTCTGTCTGGTGTGTTTCTTTCAGCACATAATTTCTCAGCAGTAGCTGCGGCACCGCATTCGATCTCCTCCGACCGGCTGTAGAGTAAACTTACGTATTATTGTACCCATGTCAACACCCATGCTTTCCACACGATCCGAGCCGCTAAAGCCAATTTTTACGAACCAGTTTCATCGTCGCCGCGTGGAGCGGTTGATCTCCACGTTCTATCATCAGCTCTGATGCTGTGTGTGCTACCGAAAGTGAGTCATTTCTAAGCACTTATATCATCCCAACATACGACGAAATTCTGCTCCCAAAACGAAAACAACGCATGAAACCATGGACTTGGGTTGCTTATACAGAGCGCGCGAGGAGAACGAGTTTGCGTGACATTACTTTCCCAGATAAGAATATCCTTGCTGCCTGCGTTCATACGATATGGGCAGGTGTGACCAATTGCAATGGGGTGGGCCGGAGAGATTGCATGGTGCGGTGCACTCCGTAATAGTCATAATAGTCTAGCTGCAAATCATCGATCGCAGAATTAGTGTCCCATGCAAGGGACACTTGTGGTCACTTGCCAATTAACGACGTTTGTTTTGTTTTTTATGTCGTGCAGATGTCGTCAGATACTAGGTGAAGTTGATACAAGCAGTATCATAATGAACAGGCTAGTTAAAGGGCAGCTTTTCATTTTTGAATTGATACATCAATACGAAATAGAAACATTTCATTTTCCTTTATTTAGTTAACATCAAATTCATGACAATACTGAATTTTGCCGCCATAATACTCGATTTGCAGCTGCAGCTCTCCAACGTCGTTCACGCCTAACGCTCGCCAGATCACGCTCCACCTGGTCCGCCCATCGTGCTCTCTGCGCTCCTCGCCTTCTTGTACTAACCGGATGCTTAGTAAACACCAACTTTGCAGGGTTGTTGTCCGGCATTCTTGCAACATGCCCTGCCCACCGTATCCGTCCAGCTTTAGCCACTTTCAGGATGTTGGGTTCACCATAGAGTGCAGCGAGCTCGTGGTTCATCCTTCTCCGCCACATACCGTTCTCGCCCGTTAGCACGCGTCGCTCGAAAACCCCGAGTGCTTGAAGGTCCTTCTCGAGCATCGCCCATGTCTCGTGTCCGTAGAGAACCACCGGTCTTATTAGCGTCTTGTACATGGTACTTTTGGTGCGGGGGTGAATCTTTTTTGACCGCAGTTTCTTCTGGAGCCCATAGTAGGCACGACTTCCACTGATGATGCGCCTTCGTATTTCACACGGCTCACGTTATTGGTAGCCGTTAGCAAGGAACCGAGGTAGACGAATTCTTCTACCACGTCGAAAGTATCCCCGTCTATCGTAACATTGCTGCCAAGGTTTGTCCTGTCTCGCTGAGTCCCACCTACCAGCATGTACTTTGTCTTAGCCGCATTCACCACCAGTCGGCAGCTATATTATCGCTCAGTTAAAAATTAGAAATAAGCAATAAACTTGATCAAAATCGCCTAACACTTTGTATGGATGAAGCAATAAAAATTTCGGTTTTTGTTGAATAACTGGCAATCCTATGGATATTTTTCAATAGGTTTTTGTGCAGATGATAAAAAGAAGGAACATATCGCTGTTATATCAAAGATTTTGATAGTTTTTTAAATTATTTCTGTGAGATATTGGCTATTGCTATTTTTTGCCGTTTCAGTGCGCGTTAATATTTTAGTCGTCGATGAACAGGTGGTGCGTTGGGACCTAGTATTCACGGCATTTCTGGAGGATTTGCCGTACGGTGAAGATCTGGTCCGTTGTCGACCGGCCGTCGATAATACCGGCTTGGTAACTTCCCACGAACTCATTTACTTTAGGTGAAAGACGACGGAAGATGATCTCACTTTGTAGGCGGCTCAAAATGGTAATCGCTCGAAAGTTCTCACACATTAACTTGTCGCCTTTCTTGTGGATGACACAGATTATCCCTTCCTTCCACTCCTCCGGTAGCTGATCGGTTTCCCAGATCTTGACTACTAACTGGTGCAGACAGGTGGCCAACTTTTCTGGGCCCATCTTGATGAGTTCTGCTGCAATACCGTCCTTACCAGCCGCTTTGTTGTTTTTGAGCTGGTGGATGGCATCCTTAACCCTTAAAGGGATACCTTCATGGCCTCAGTTTCGTCACCTCGCTGAGTGTGTTCCATCAAAGACGAGCTCTGAAAGGCGCCTGGTGTCCAATGGACCCCATGTATCCCTTTTAGGGTTAACTTCCCTCAGCGCACACTAGGGCAGAGTGCAGTTATGGACAGACAAAACCTCTAGTGCTCTGGATATGCATCCTAGAGATTTGGTGTCTTTAGAGAAGTGTCTTGTAAGAGTTTTGACTAAAATCTGGTGATTCAATAATTGATCTAGATAAGTTGCAACTGATCTAGATCAGTTTTAGCTTTTTATAGAAGTGTCATAGAAGAAAACTTTCTTCTGCAAAGTTGTTCATTCTGCTATTTTTGACATTTCTTCCAAAGACCCTTATACTCGATAATGCACACGAAAGGCACAGGGGGCTACTTTACTGAAAAAGTCGAAAAAATCGATTTTGATTAATATTTTGAAGTAAAAAAATCAGAAAAAAATTTCGAACGTAACGTTAGCAAAAATATACTAGACAAACATTATTCCATAACAAATACTTACATTATCACGGAAATTGGAGGTTTTTCTTATTAAAATAACAAAAACAGGTGATTTACAATTTATTTGATAACTCCTGAAGCAGCAGGTGGAGGCAGCTAATTTTTTGTAAGTATGTAAGTTTAAAAACAACCTCAAAATCAGTTTTCCATGATTATATCGTAAAATTTCAACGTGATATGTTCTACAAGTTTGTAGATACTACTGGAATACATTATCTTGTCCAAGACACCAACTCTGTAAAATTGAAAATAGCTCCAGTAAACCAATTTTTTGGAAAATTTTTCACTATTTTCAATATTGAATATTTTTTGAATAGGCACTTTTTGGCAGCCGTGCTATCAAAATTTCAATGCTTTATCATGTCCAGAAAAGACCAAAAGTGACTTAACAATCGGGTCTGATAAGGCACTTTGATATCTGATGCTATTTTAATAGTCATTTTCCAAAGAAAATATTCACAAATCTCATACAAATCAATTAATACAAACTGAAAACTCACGAAAACTTTTCGACATTAATATTATAGTATAATATAATAATCCAAATAGTATTCTTGTTGAAATAGTCTACATTTCTAACACTGTGGTTGACTTTACATTGATTATACGACAAAAAATATCGCTTTTTAAATTTTTAGATGAATTTTTAACACCAATTAAAAACTGTTTTTTATTTAACTTTTTATTGTAATTCCCAATGCATTTGTTTATGTTTAAAAACATACATTAATCAATCAACTAAAACAATGATAACTTTTTTTTTCATTTTCTATGTTAACATTATAACTTCGGCTAAAAAACTAAAAAGGCTAAAATATAATGAATGCCTCTACATTTTTTGTGTAGAAAATAAAAAAAATAAATAAAATAAAACGAGTGGAACATTGATACATTACATTGAAATAGCCAGTATCTGTTAGAGATATTCTAGGTTGTAAATCTTACGTCATGATGAAAATTCTTCACAGATATTTTATTGAAATTGGTTATGCTGTTTGATACTCTTTAAAATTTATTTTTTCCAGTTTTGAAGAACTGCGTCCGTTAGGTCGATTCCTGTCCATGATTTTCAAAATTCCTTGACAAATCCGCATCAAGATCACGGCTCGATTATGGATACTTTTCCGGAGGAGCCTTTAGTTTTAAGTTTATATTATAACGATTTTTTGAAAAGATAAAAAGGTTTTGTGCCTTTTTGAGACAGATTTCGTAGATGAGGAAATCACATAAACAGGATTTTCCCTCTTTCAAAATTTGTAGTTCAAAATAAATGACACTAACAGTTGAAATAGTCTACATTTATTTAACTTGTTTTTTTTTATTCACTACTACTTGGATGAGCTAAAAATAAAATCGAAAGGTTGTATGAGATTTGTGAATATTTTCTTTGAAAATCACTATTAAAATAACTTCAGATATCAAAGTGCCTTATCTATCAGACCCGATTGTTAAGTCAATTTTGGTCTATTCTGAACAAAATGAACCATAGAAATTTTGACAGCGCGGCTGCCAAAAAGTGCCTACTCAAAAAATATTCAATAGTGAGTTTTTAAGTCATCTAAAAATTTAAAAAGCGATATTTTTTGTCTGATATTCAATATAAAGTCAACCTCAGTGTTAGAAATGTAGACTATTTCAACAAGAATACTATTTTGATTAAGAAATATTAATTTTGAAAAGTTTTCGTGAGTTTTCAGTTTGTATTAAATGATTTGTATGAAATTTGTGAATATTTTCTTTGAAAAATGACTATTAAAATAGCATCAGAAATCAAAGTGCCTTATCAGACCCGATTGTTAAGTCACTTTTGGTCTATTCTGGACATGATAAAGCATTGAAATTTTGATATCACGGCTGCCAAAAAGTGCCTATTCAAAAAATATTCAATAGTGAAAATAGTGAACAATTTTCCAAAAAATTGGTTTACTGGAGCAATTTTCAATTTTACAGAGATGGTGTCTTCGGCAAGATAGTGTATTCCAGTAGTATCTACAAACTTGTAGAACATATCACGTTGAAATTTTACGATATAATCATGGAAAAGTTCAAAAAACTGATTTTGAGGTTGTTTTTTGAACTATCATATTTTCTCCCAAAAAATAAAGTCCAAACTATATGGTGTCTTCAGCAAAGATACTTGAAATTACTTGTTCTACAACTTTGCTGAAACATCTACCCTCTAAAAAAATATTTTGAAAAAATATTTTTTTGCTCGGGTTCACCCTACAGTTTTACCATACAGTGAATATGCATTAAAATAGAGAAGATTTTTCGGAACATATCTTCCAAAGACACCTATATGCCAAAATGTCATCTAACGGCTCTTAGAGGTTTTGATCGTCTTTTTTCAGAATGATCCCACTGTGCGCCGGTACTGTACATTGTTAATAACAGAGAGTTTTGGGCGCAGTTTAACCATCACCAGGTAGTGATCAGAGTCGATATTAGCGCCACGATAGGTCCTGACGTCGATAATGTCGGAGAAGTGCCGTCCATCAATCAGAACGTGGTCGATTTGCGATTCCGATCGTTGTGGTGATCTCCAGGTGTAACGATACGGGAGGCTGTGCTGGAAGAAGGTGCTACGAATGGCCATGTTCTTGGAGGCGGCGAAATCGATGAGGCGTAGGCCGTTTTCGTTCGTCAGCTGGTGGGCGCTGAACTTTCAAATCGTCGGTCTGAATTCCTCCTCCTGGCCTACCACCTCCTGCAGCGCTACGATTCCGAACCCGCGGTCCTTCAGTCAGTGTTGCGAAGTGAGCGAGTACTCACACATCTAGTCAAACTCACTCATGAGTATGAGCAGTACGCCTTAAACTCACCGTGAGTATTACTCACATTTGAGTAAGCGCTGTACAACTCACACTCACTCGTGAGTATTGACGTGCACATACTCACTCACGAGTATGCTTTACTCATATTCATACGGTAATCTAAAATTTATCTAAAGACTTGGAATCATAACAAACATTAAAATGGTATGTTTTATTGGGGCGAATGTATTGAATCAGTAGACAAGCTTGCTTGTCAATAATTCTATAGTTATTTTTTTTTATTCTAGTGAATTGTAACTTACTGCTAGTTCTAAGCGTCCGTTAAGGGCGGTCCTGAAGAGGTCCCCTTTGAGCCCAACAGCTCAACGTGAGGGCTTTTGTTTGAACTTAAACCTCTTGTAGACAGAGATCTATCCCCTGAAATGGCTGTCATCCACATATAACTGGCACCAGTAGAGATATCGCAAATCTAAGCACATTTTTCGCCTTTCAGGGTCCTGAAATCACTGGTTTTAGTAGAACAGCGTATTTTTTTAGTCGAAAAAAATTTCATGTTTTTTTATCCCATACCATTTTTGACAACTTTAGGCCCCTTGAGGGACCACTTAGACTTGAGATACGGAATTCAAATTTTGACACGATCATTTCTTAGCAGAAACCATCATTTTCCACTAACGAACTTTCAACATTTCGACATTGATTCTGCATTAGGGCCTAACTGACAGTTTCGATTTCTCTTCATCGATCCTCTCTTTGTGTTATTACAGAATGTGTATTGAGTTTTACCAAAATTTTTTGATTGAAATGCGAAGGGGATGACTACATCTTGCTATAGAAACAAAAAGAATAATGATTTCGTTCGTTTCGATCAAGTTATTAACGAAAGAGAGAGTCGACGAAGAGAAATCGATCAAGTCAGTTAGGCCCTTATGAAAAATCATTGAAATTTTCTATTTTTTGTAAAATAAGGGACGGCCTAATGGGCGGTTGCATTAAGCTGAAAACAGTGATTTTTTTTCTGTTAGTGCAGGCGTGATATTCACATATAATTAAGTTCAGCGTTGTTTTTTTTCCTCCCCAGTTGGTGAAATTAAGCCACTGCGTCCAATAAGATGAACTTTTGTGGCATAAGTTGTTTTGAATGGACGAAATGTATTTTCATGCTTGTGCGTCTTGTAAACTTAACAAAGAACACTAAACGCCATAACAAAACTAAGACTTGAAAAAGCTCATGAGATTTCTTCAGAATTTGTTCCTTTTGTCACAAATAAGTTCCAATAATGTTTTGTTTCAATTCTATCAAGTCTAAGCAATTTTTTATGAAACATCCAGCAATAGGGCACAAAGTTGTACCGGATTCTTGCAAAAAATTGCTTAAAAATCAAATATTCGTTTTGCTGGTTTTTGCTTTGCTGGGTGCGTTTAGTGTGTAAGTTTCATGTTCGAAAGTAGAGCACTCAAGTAAATTTACTAATTTTTGTAAATTTTAAATTACAAACTGATCAAGTATTTAGTATGAGGAAAAACGTTACTTTTCCTTACGGAATAATAGATCGGACTATTATTCCGCGCAGAAAAAACTACAGCTCTTCTAGATTTACAAGGTAGGGGTTACCAAGGTAAAACTTTTTTCATTACTTGCCTGCTCAAGTAATTTCGAAGCGAAACCACTATTTGGCCATTACATGCCCTATCTTTTTGCACAGTATTAGAAACTAGCCATATGGGAAAAACGATCAAATGTATGCAGAAAAGAAAAGTTTTAAATGTGTGGACCTAGGAGATGCTGTAATTGACCCTACCATTTTTTATTTGAAGGTAGGTAAATATATGCCAAACATCTTTATTAAATATTAAAAAAAGTTATAGGGTAAAAGCCCCCTTCTTCGGCCTAGTACCTATATTCATCTCATTTTGTCTCAAAGACTAGAGATGTGCGCCGTCGAGATTTATTACTTCACGCCGCCGGATGTTTTGATTTTCTAGCACGCCGCCAGCTTAAAACTCATCACGCCGCCGAACTTAGAATTTCCCCAATAATCTTCAGAAAATAATCAATTTAAGTTTAAACGCTCCCAAAATGAATGCATGTCATTCATTGCCGAATAAACAAAATATTTCGTTCAATGATCCTGTTGAGATTTTAGTTACTTTTTAGTCACTTATATACACTCCCGTTCAAAAGTTTGGGGTCACCCCCTCAAAAACATGTCATTTTTTTAGGCCCATATCTCCGCCAATTTGCGTCCGATTTCAAAACCCTAGGTTTCATTCAAAAGATAATAAGTCAAAGAAACTTTGAACATGATTTAAAAGAAACTTTTTCAAAAAAATTTGTATGTAAACTTAACCCAAAGTTGCCAAATTTTCTAAAAAATGAATATAAACTTACGGCAGTGTCGCTGGAAATTGGGTCGACTAAATTTTATGATGAGAGCGGTAATATGACCCATTTTCTATTAGCTTTCATCTGCTTTTTACAGAACTTAGCTAAAAAATCTAGAAAAAAAGTTATTAAGTAAATTAATCTTTGATGTCATCGACCAAAAGTTTGGGGTCACCCCTCAATATGATGTATCGGCCAAAAGTTTGGGGTCACTTTCGTAAAACATGGAAAAGTGATTTGGTGATATCTTCGTCATCTATAGTTCAATTTTAATTATTTTTGGCTCATTTCAAAGATAATTAACTAAATTTACGTTTGATGTCTTCAACTTAACGTATTTAACGATTTTTGTATATAAAAATGTTACGTAAAGTTAGCACATTTTACCACGCTTCAAAAAATAAGGCAACTTTACGTTAAGTTTTAGTATGTAAATTTCAACAAATATGTGTGGTTCAATGTCTATGCAGTAAGTATCATTCATTTTGTTTCAAATAAGCCAAGAAGAATTAAAATTGAATGAAAGATGACAAAGATATCACCAAATCACTTTTCCATGTTTTACGAAAGTGACCCCAAACTTTTGGCCGATACATCATATTGAGGGGTGACCCCAAACTTTTGGTCGATGACATCAAGAATTAATTTACTTAATAACTTTTTTTCTAGATTTTTTAGCTAAATTCTGTAAAAAGCAGATGAAAGCTAATAGAAAATGGGTCATATTACCGCTCTCATCTTAAAATTTGGTCGACCCAATTTCCAGCGACACTGCCGTAAGTTTATATTCATTTTTTAGAAAATTTGACAACTTTGGGTTAAGTTTACATACAAAATTTTTTGAAAAAGTTTCTTTTAAATCATGTTCAAAGTTTCTTTGACTTATTATCTTTTGAATGAAACCTAGGGTTTTGAAATCTGACGCAAATTGGCGGAGATATGGGCCTAAAAAAATGACATGTTTTTGAGGGGGTGACCCCAAACTTTTGAACGGGAGTGTATCATCATATAAAAATCCTAGCAAATATCATATTCTTCACACAAGGTGTATAAAGCATGCAATGACAGCATGCATGCTTTTCCCCGCGTGACGTCATAACGACGTTCGTTTATAATTGAGGGGGTTAGAAGCAAAGGGGTGTATGCGACAAAAACCCACTTTCGAGTAAATGAGGTTTAAAATTTTTCGTCAATTTTTCATTACATACATGCAAAAAGTGAGAAATTTCAAAATCAACCCAATTTTCTCCGATTTATTATAAGTTTTTTTTAATCATCGTAAAAATAATCTTAAAAAAGTTCCTGAAGAATTCAGGTCCTAATAATTCAATTCATGCCATAACTTAAGAATTATTTAGGCAGCATCCATTTATTACGTAATCTTTAAATTGATATTTTTGCGACCCCCTCCCCCTTCGTAACGCTTTTTTGTATGGAAATCCAAAAAAATTTGTATGGGCCGCTTGGCCATACTACCCCCCTCCCCCAAAAGCGTTACGTAATTTGTGGACTGCGCCTTATGGATTTTTTTTATTTATTATGGAACGTTTAATTGTCTGCCGCACTATATACGAGTGCGCAATTACAAGTTACTACACTAAAACCTCAATTTATGCACATGGCTGGGGGTGCATAAATTAAAAAAGGCATAAAATGAGGGAAATTTGTGAATAAAAAAAACTCCTCCATAACGCTTCCGTAACGCCTCTGAATCCCGCCGAAAATGCTCTGAAACTTCCTGAAATGCCTCGAAAATCCCCCTAAAACCCCCTCGGACCCCCATGTAACGCACCTGCGACGCTCCGAAACCGTTGAAAACTCATTCGTAACGCTTCCGTAACGCTTCTGAATCCCGCCGAAAATGCTCTGAAACTTCCTGAAATGGCTCCAAAATTCCCCTTAAACCGCCTCGGACCCCATGTAACGCACCTGCGACGCTCCAAAACCCCCGAAATCTCCTCCGTAACGCTTCCGTAACGCCTCTGAATCCCAAACCCCAAAATTCCTCTTAATAAGACGCTCCGAAACCTCCGAAAACGCCTCCGTAAGGCCTCTGAGTCCCGCCAAAAATGCTCTGAAACTTCCTGAAATGCCTCCAAAATCCCTCTAAAATCCCCTCGGACCCAATGTAACGCATCTGAACCCCCAAAAACGCCTGCCTAACGCCTCCGAATCCATCTAAGACCCACTTGCACCCGTTTAACGCACGTGAGATCCTCGGAAACCCCCGAAAACGTACCTTTAACGCCTCCAAACCCCGTCGAAAATCCTCTGAAACTCTCTGCAATGCTTTCTAAAACCCCCGAAAACCCCCCGGAGATCTCCTGGTACCTCGCGGAAACCCCTGGGAATCCCCTGGGAAACTCCCCTGTGACTTCCATTTGCTCATCCTTATAAACACCCTTTAGCCGCCGTTGCAATAGTTACCGTCATTATTAAATATGCACAATATTGGTTCTGAGTAGCTTCTCCTTAATTTATGCAGGTCATAAAAAAGGTGCATAAATTAAAAAGTGCTTAAAAATAACATGCATAAATTGAGGTTTTAGTGTATTTACATTCTCATATGCAAAGTATAGTTTGTTAAAATGTTTCGCTATATGAGATGTAAAAAAGCAAAATATTGAAATCTCATTTTTAACGTCGCCGCCGCCGACGACCAAAAATGATGTTTTAACCGCGGCGCACATCTCTGCCGAAGCACCAAAGCAAGCATCACAGCGGTGCCAGACATCAAGAAACAAGTAGTTAATTGAATGAGATTTGGTCACTACAAAAACGATGTTTTTTCAATCAGAATATGGTCGTTTCTTGGTTTAACATCATGGTAATCGAACTTCTACGCAAATCGATCAATAATTTCATTTTCCAACGCCATTTCTTTCAAAATATTTGGTTTGGTTTTCATCTAAATATGCTGCTAACGCTCAAGCTTTACGAACTATCATCCAGTTCGGCAGCACTGATTTGCCAATCAGCTGTGAATGCGAGTGCAAAACGTGGGGAGCGAGCATAGACGATTCGTCGCGCCGCACATTGTTGTGACTTCTCCTTTTCGAGAGAGAAAAACAATCACAATGAAACTGTCACCTGCTAGGGAAAGGGAGTGCGTTAGTGGGTGAGTGCAGAAAGCTCTACGATGAGAAAATGTGAGAGTGGTTGTGGATGGCTGTAAATACTGTTGAGATGAAAAAGGGGCCACCCGGTGGACCGCGATGAGATGAAAATTTTACGGTGTGCTGAAGATAGGTGCGAGTGGCTCGCGATTTGTGATCGCAATTAAATCAAATATTGAAGATAAATCCCACTCTAGTGCATCGTAGGATCAACAGTGGAAGTGAGCACGTGTGTTAAAGGTTTGTATCATTAAGTTTGAAGCGTATACATTGCGCTGTGAGTGATTTTTCATGTTGCACATCCTTAATGAGACTAAGATAGGCACAAATACCTGATACAAATGATTTTTCGGTACTAGTCTTTTTTATGGCTGGCTCGCAGGGCCTGACACCAACCCACTAACCCAGGGAGCTGGGCTTACCTTCCCGGAAGCTACGGGTTCTGCATTGGCATTTCCTTCAACTACAGTGCTAAATAGCTATGTTCAAGCGCCAGTCTTCGCCGGGGGTTGTGTTTTTAATGGGCGCCTAGGAAATAATATTTTACCTGAGCTTCCACCCCCGAAATAGAAACATACTACTCATAATTTAACGTCAAACTTGTCAAATTTTCAGTGTTGAACAAGACGTACGACAGTAGCTTGTACGCTGAATGAGAAAAAGTAATTCCTTTATATTAGTATTATTTTTTTTAATTAAGAATTTGGAAAGAGGGAAAATCCCTCTTGAGTGATTTACATTAAAAATCATTCTCAAAAGGGCACAAAACCTCTTTATCTTTTCATAAATCATTACAAAAATAAAACAATTCCTATATAATTAGCACACTCTAGTATGTGCCATTTCCTAGGTTTAATTTAACTCAAATCAATATTAGATCGACCGAGCGAGCAATGGCGCTTAAGCCTAGGCATTAGGGCCAGGACACGGACTAAATACCTGTGTCCCATCCCAGGAAGCACCAAGGACCAAGGGGTGACATTAACCTTCTTAGCATCGTCACCCCCACCGATTTTCACCGTATTTTACTTTTCAATAAACTGAGGGGTTGGTACGAGATGTCCCCACTCATTGTTTTCATTGTTGAATCAAAAACGCTGCACAGTAGGTCTGGCCGCTTTAATGATTGTAATGCATCTTCGATGTACTGCAATCATTAATAATGACAAGAAAAATGATGGAAGTAGTCGTTTCCTTCATTTTCCAGGATTCTTTCAATGATTGGCTGTGTATGTGTAGACTAGACTAGACTAGACTCAAATCAATATTAGATCGACCGAACTTCTAATCAAACCGCCATTTAAAACTCAAAGAAAGGGAAAAAACTTCTATCTAAATATTTCCCTATTATTAATAATAACCGTGAACGATCTAATCTACCATTTGATTGGATTTCAATCTTGGAAAACCAGATTATCGCCTGGAAGGCATGACTCCTCATTAGAACCAATTTTCGGTCGTTTCTAGCGCAAACCCTTCCGCCGCAGTTTAAACCAACTTCTGAAGTGCAGCCGAATAATTTCCGACTCGTTAAAGTTGACCGCAAATCACTTCGCCCTGTTTGCCAAGAGCTTGCACCCCATGGGAAGTCAAAAGTCAGCTCCAAGCCTCGATTCCTTGCGCGCGGTTACTCCCTAGCTCTTGAATTACGATCCATCCCACCCATTTAATTTTCCGTGAAAACACAACGCCGCACCACATAATGATACCGAATGCTAACAGCAGTTAATGATGGTGGTTAGTAATTTATCGACAGCTCGATAGGCTGCGAAATAATCGACCCGAATGAATAGATCAACTATTGACTGAAAGGCCCAGAACTCGCCGGGCAACGTGGAGTGGACCCCTGCATTGAATTTGATTTAGCATTCATGTTTGGGGTCTAGATAGAATAGTTTAAACAAAGCAGCCCTCCGAACAGAATGAATATGACCCACGGCGCAGCGCAATCCGCATGGTCCCTCGCGTAAGGAGAATTTTCGCCCATTGAGCAGAGTAGGTAGGTACCTACTATACTAACCAAACAAGATTTATGTCACTGTTGGCCCTCAACTCAACCTGGATAATCCTCTATCATTTGCGCACGAGAGTTTCATACTAAAACGTGACCGAAAGAAAAAAAAACGAAACAACGGCAACGGTTGGCAATCTTCCAAACACCACAGATTCTGTGATGGTTTGTTCTGACTGATCAACACGACTCCCGGTGGTGCCGCCGTTTATGTTTAACATTTTATCCAATTTTATTGTAACACCATTCTAGAATGCAAGACCTTCGGAGCACGAGCGCGCTCGCTAAGGGGGAAGTTAGCATTTCTTCTCACTCGTCGGGTAAAGGGTGGTCAAAGTTGTTTGTTACTAATTTGGCGCTGTCCATAAACTACGTAGACTTAATTTTGGTAATCTCAGACCTCCCCTCCCCCCTCGTAGACATTCGTCCATACAGAATTATCGAAATTTGTAAGAACCGTAGACTTTGGCCAGAACCATGGCCAGAACTATCTTTGATAGTGCGGAGTAGAACCTATCAAATTCAACCACACTGAAATTAATTTTATTGTGAAAACTACCGATTCCATAGTAAAATTACTAACCGTACCTACCGTAACTTTTCGAAAAGTGCATCAAATATTTTCAATTTTTCACTGTAAGTTCATCAACTAGTTGTGTATCAGTAGTCCAATTTTGGAGAAGATCGGACCATTGTCCACGGAGTTATAAAGATTCTAGAAAAAGGTAAAATTATCCGATAGCCAACTTTGAGCTGTTATATCTCCGGATTCAATGAACCGAATGCAATGAAATGAGATGAAATAAGCTATGAAAAACCTTTGACTCAACTTAAAATTCTTAACACGGAAGAAAATTATAACGATTAGATTATTTTTCTAATAAAACACCTAATTATCCAAAACTTTAACATCGTTTCAAAATTCAAGATGCAAATTATAGTTCAATTAATTTCTCTCTAAATGACTTATATATGAATGTGTTTTGAAGGAAAGCTACAACAAAGCCGATAATAAATTGAGAAAGTAATGGGATGCATATTAGAAATTGATGAATTTACTAAAAAATCGTGAAAAGATTGAAATCGTTATAATTTTTTCTCTTGTTAAAAATTTAAAGTTGAGTTAAACGTTTTTAAGAGTTCATCATATAAGTCATGAATGGTCAAAATTTCATTGCAATCAGTTCATTGAATCCGGAGATATAAAAGCTCAAAGTTGGCTATCGAATAATTATACCCTTTTCAAGAATCTTTATATCTTCGTGAAGAATAGCCCGATCTTTTCTAAATTTGAACCACTGATACACAACTAGTTGATGAACTTACAGTAAAAATTTGAGAATATTTGATGCCCTTTTCAAAAAGTTACAGCGAGTTGAACATTTTTTGAAAAGTGAAAATTTTACCTGTCCCAGTTATTTTGAGTATCCCCTGTATGATTCTCAACCAACAACAAAATCTGTGAAGTTAACTGAAATATGACTGAAGGTACAATGCATTGCAGTAAATATGACTAAAAGCGTAGTCTCCTCAACAACAAAACATTGTCAATTTTTCCTGGACACGCATCTTACAACACAGTATAGTTAAAAAATACAATGCCCAGCTGTTGAATTAAAATTATATTTGATAATGTTAACTGCACTGGTAGTCAAACTGGCAGTGTTTTAATGGAATTAACTGGAAATTGTTATAGGTTGAGAATCATAGGCACGGTTATTAATTTAACTATAGAATCGGTAGTTTCTACAACAAAATTTATTATAGTGCAGGGTTCAACATTATAGGAATGCGCTTTGGGAATTCTCCAGAGCGTCTTGGATAATCCTTAATATATAGGGCCGCCCTCGTCTAAGTCTGCGTATTAGAATAACTAGCCACAGAAGTCCAATGTCGCGGCTTTTCGTGTGACTAACATCTAGTTTGCCACGCCCTTACAGCGTCAGTAGCGGTACTAGAAGTGTCAAACAAATTTTGTTTACCAAAACAAATGATGGTCTTCAAGCTGGGCACTAAAAAACAATCAATAATTACAAAAAAAGTTGTTAATTATACTGTTGAAAATGCTTTGACATCCATGTGCACAACAGAACGAACACGTGCTCGATGAACAAATTGAGATTTGATATTATGAAAAGAAATCCACGTACTCCTGTGAGACTCGAACTCACGACTCCCAATTCGCTAGACGGGCGCTTCTATTCCTTCAAGCTACGGAGTCACTCGACTATCTCCGTCGCCAGCAGGCCTAGAACTGAACTCGATTCCACAATCGCACATGGTTATCTTCTTTTCACAATCCAAACCCCCTTCGGATGGGATTAGATGAACATCTAACACATTGTCTGTTGTGCACATGTATGTCAAAGCGAGAGAGGAAGTTATTTTTAATTGTCGAGAACTTCGGGCACTGCCTCCCAATCACTTATTGGTATGGCAATTAGTGTGCAGTCGGACTCTCGACGGGTCGGTCCTCCTTTTTAATTATATTAAAAAGGAAAAGTGACTACAGCGCCATTGGAGTTCTAGTGTATTTCTATTGTCTGAGTAGTCTCTGATTGCATTAACAGTTGAAGCTTAGGCTCCCATGTCCCACCAGCTAGATAACTGGGTTTTGCAAACTAAGCATTATTTGTGGCAACACTTTGAGCGGCATGATGGAACTATGCCGAGCGCGCTAAGTGTTATTAGACCACTAATGTAGTTGCATGAAGTTGGTGACGAGGTACATAAGTATCATTACAGCGTGCTTAACCGTTATTGCAATATTGAGGCTCCAGTTTGAAATACATACAACTCATGAGAAAACTGTCAAGTTCGATTCAACTATAAGTTAGGTTAAAAAGCAGGCTCTACCCCTTTTGGCATAATGTCATTTGGCAAAACGCCGTTTGGTATAATGCCATTTGGCATAAAAGCCATTTGGCATAATGACCATTTGGCATAACAAGGATTATGCACATTCTTACCAAGAAGGCTGTTCTTCGTATTATGCCAAATGGCATTATGCCAAATGACCATTATGCCAAATGGCCTTTGTGCCAAATGGCATTATGCCAAACGGCGTTATGCCAAATGGCATTATGCCAAATGGGGTAGATCCAAAAAGCAAACCCGCAGACGAACTTATAACAGTGTCCAGTCCAGTCCATATGTTAAAAATGGCTCTACGTCAAAGATAAATCTCATTTGATTCGGTTGTGGTAGAAGGCAAGTTCACATGAGAGAAGGGGAGGAGAAAACTCCCCTAAATGCAAATACAGAAAGAATAGTGGTGATTCTTACCGCCAGGCCGATCGTCGTTCCCTACGTTGTGGCTATTTTTAATTCTTTCCCGGTCGATCTCAACTGCAGCAACTCTTCTTTTTAGGCACTCGAGTATCACAAGCACAACGGTGACATCAAACACTGGTAGTACGGGCACAACACTTGCTTTATTTCCAATAAGAAAAACTACTTTCACTTTCTATGCATGCACTTTTTACTTGTTTACTCTTTGACTGTCAAATTAAATCTAAACCTATCGCTAAACAGCTGATCTCCTAGAGGTCGGCTAGTGGTAATCCATGTATGCTCGCTGACCCGAGCATAGCCGATCATCTACAGCGATGCCAGGAAAACCGGGCGAAAACTGAACCGAACCGGTTATTCCCTGAGCCGCGGTCAAATCGCATGCAATTTATGCTATCACTCAACAAATAGTGTTAAACTCATTCACTGATGTACGGTAACACTAGTTTACAGCATTTTTGGTGTAGAATCATGCTCTGAGTTTGAAAACGCGAAGGAAAAAAACTACAGTAGAGCGGATTTTTTTTTCGACATTCCATACAGGGTTGATGATTTGAAATCGATTTTTGTTCTATTTTTAAGCAAAGTCGCTCACTTCTCACATCTCATTCTCCATAACCAATGCTCCGAGTGAGCTGATTTTTTTACTGTAACTCGTAACTACATATGATATGTCAAATAAACGTTGAGAAAGAATTTGTTAAATGTTTTTTTCTTATTGGAAAAAATATATTTCTTCATATATTTTCGGAAATTTTGCTAAAATTTAAGGAGAACGTCCCTAAAACTCGTCAGTATCTTGGAAATCATCAATCTGACGCAAAACCTGCATTCAGATGATCGAATGGTATTATATTCAGCTTTTAAATTATGGGAAAAGATTTAAAAAATAGTTGAACGAAACACAAGATATTTGCGTTTTAGTAAATTTCTTATTTTATAAAGTTGTAAAACTCGATATTGAGCTAAAACTCAAAAATTGTTCTATTTAAAATTTTTTGAAGCACGATTTCGAAATCAGCGCTAAATTATGCTTCAAAAATTTTGTTCGTTGACAGAAGTTCACGACTTTCAATTTAATTTGTAAACTAGTGTATTCTGACTTGCGTCTTTCCGGGTTGACCTACATTCGTATTTTTCTCATCGCACTCTACATACCTAGCCCGCCATATCTCTTGGATCTTCAGCCCTTAGGACACTTACCACTTATTAAAACAGTTTATTGACTTTCCATAAAACTTATTCACTTTTTTCTCTTTCCTTTCCTTTGCAACAAAAAAGTCACAAACATCAACAAAACAAAGCACGGAAAAATCTTAAACTGAATAAATAATTAAAAATGCACAGAAAAAGATTATTTTGGAATAGTGAATGATTCAAACGTAAGCAAAACAGTATAATAGGGGGATTCACTTAGCAGCGTAAACTGATTAAACTGATTAAACGTTGCGAACACCAATGCAATCTTTGATTATTTCATTCGCAAAACCATGAAACATTTCAAATAAGCAGAAAATCATGGCTTACGCAGCAATTAATTCAATTTAGTGAATACCCCTAATATATTGTTACATAAAGATCGGACGTAAATGTATATGTAGTAGCTACAATGTGCACAGCTTTTAGCGAACCATTCCATTACACTTTATTGTAGCTGGTACACTGTATGGTACAGGAATGGTTTTCACCAAATACCCTATGGTTAGTTTTTATCCGGGATACTCATAGATTATAATAAACAAAATCACTTATAAATTTTAATTGACTAGTTTGGTGTCGTTTGCTTGGCTGAAGAAAAATTTTACTATTAAATCTTTAATATCCATAGCGGTAGTATTTTTTTTTGCTTTTTCGTGAGCATTGCCATGGTATGTACACAGACAAACAAACGTAAGACTGGCGAAATTTTTATTGACCATGCCTTTGACGATCATTTTAAATCTTGGTTGTGGCTTTCATAACCAGAAGCGCGCACCGCATATCGTTTTTCTTTGCGTTTGACTTTTCACACTAGCACCTTCTGTTGATGATATTGCACATCGCAGTGTTTCGTAAAGCATTTTCACCTGGTGATGGTAGTGTGAACTGGACGATGGGTTTTCACGAAAAATTTTCTAGGTGTTTCGTCTGTTTGTTTGTGGTATGTACCTCTCATGCATTTGTTGTTGTTGAAGTTACTCGCTTTCTTCCGATCATAAAGTCTGTTCTCCAAGAGGTATTTTTTTTGTAGATAAACTAGACGTATACGCGCATTTAAAACTTTTATTTCACAGCTTTTGTCTTAAAAATTTCTTCCATGATTCTTATTACCAACATGTTTTCAACACTGTTAAGAGATTTTTTTACCAGTCACTTACAATAAAAAGTATGACACTATCAATATTTTTGATTACAACACTGGATCGCGTTTAAGTTTCTAATAGATACTATAGTAATTATGAATAATCAAATAAAAATATCATGAAAACAACTTGTTTAATTCAGGCGGTACCTTTTACAATAAAATCAGCATCAAACTATAATTCTCGAAATAATTTACACAGAAAATAATTCTTTTTGTTACTAAATGTAAAAACTGTGAAATGTTTGAAATGTCATAACTTTTTTGTTTATTAGTTTACTTACCATCACCACATTTTTATGGTAGATAGCTAATGGAGGAGAACGTGCCTCTGGAGCCGACCTACTGATACTGATAGCTAATATAATGGACCGTTTCCGCTAAAAAAATACGTTGTTAAAAAGATAGGGTTTTGAGATATTTTAGTTTTTGTGACAAAAATCATATTTTTTAGTGTAAAAAAAAATTACAGTATATATTTTGTTGGGAACCACTATTTAGTTATCTAACTTTGCTGAAAAATTCATAACAATCGATCAATCCGTTTTTGCTGTACAGCCTTTAGACTATTTTTGAATCATTTTCGCATACATCCTTTTGAAAAGTTAGTCGTGACTGAATTTGAAGATTTGATATCGAAAAATGGCGATTTAGACAATAATGAAAAACTGTGCAAAGTTTCAGATATTTTTGAAATGGTCGCTCAGGATCGACTTACATGACTCCGTGGAATTCTTCTATAGGCGAATCTTAGGGAAGCTAACGATTCCTCTGCATCTGGTGGCAGGAATGAGAACCCTACGAAAAGCGTGACTCCTTCAAAAGTGCCATGGCGCGGCATAGGCAAAGTGCACTTTTTTCACTTTTTCATATCGAATTCCGCATCGTAGAGAAACAAACGAGCACTTTTTGGAAAGAAAATTTAACTCTTTTTCAGATGCGCTTAGATCCGGTAGGTACTTACGAACAATTTATGTGATAAATTTGAGGAGCTCTTGCTAGGCCTTCGACAAGCGATCTTCCGGATTTTTTGTTTGCTGGCCTATGTTGTTCCTATGTGCGTCGGCATGGGCATCAAGAATGATGATATTAGAAGCCATTGCAAATGGAAAGTAGCAACTTCTAGAGCAAAAAATGAGTAAAATTTGACGACAAAAAATTGACTTTTTTATGTAAACAAACGATTTTCTCCTTATCTCACCAAGCGCCTCTACTAATGGGGGTCAGCTGAATAAGCCTATGGCGTTCGGCCTTTGCGTCTCTTTGATTCTGAAATCGATGTGACTAAACAGGTAAAGTACGATGTTTGAGTTATTCTTGATTCCAAGCTTTCCTGGACACATCACGTTGAGTTTATAATCAAGAAATATTACATGGCCTTCGGACAATGTCGATGAACCTTTTGCTTTAAGCTTAGTTTCTTGTTGCCAAGTAGAGCGCTCAAGTAAAATTCCACCTTTTTCCGCAAGTAATTTTGACAACTGATCCAGTATGGGGAGAAACGTTACTTTTCCTTACGGAATAATAGCACGGACAATTTTTCCGCAAGGAAAAGTGACAGCTCCATTTGATTTGCACGGGCGGCGTTACGAGTGTTACACTTTTTTCCTTACTTTCCATCTGCGAACTGCACAAGTAATTTTGAAGCGGAATCATTACTTGACCATTACTTGTCCTATCTTTTTGCACAGTACGTACGAAGTGGAAACTAGCCATTAGCCAGCTCTATGTCAAAGTTAGTTATCGCTTGTAGAACTCAAATCGAGGAGCTGAATCTGCAAATGTTTTCCACCTTGCATGAATACCTGACCATTCTTCCATCGCTGGAAATGGAATGGCTGATTAGTTAGCTCGCACGAGCATCACATGACTTCATTGGCCCTGAGCCAGCTATTCCGATATTGAAGTATTGGGCGAAGCTTCAGATTGATACCTGGGCTGCCATACCCAGCTCAAACAATATTGGAATAGATTGGAGTCATGTCGTCAAACATAATTGTATTGTATTAAACTATCTCCAGCCCTCTAACAAACCTATCCAAGCAGAATTGCTGCATGCTGGTCAAAGCATTGACTGGCCACTGCCGAATAAGCTATCACATGGCAAAAATTGGGTTCTTTAGCGGTATCAGGATTATTTCATAATCGGATTCTTCGCCCAAAAATTAGTCGAAATCCAAAATTTCATAATTTTCGGAGTCCGGGAACTATTTTTAAAATTTATTTAAAGTTTGTATGGGGAAATTTTTTTGTTCGGGTCGAACTGTCACTTTATCGATTGAACTGTCATTCTATCCACGAAAATTAAAACTGTTTTGTTAATTTAACCATCAAAACAAAGGTATTGCAATCCAATAAAATCACGTTATACTCAGAAAAATGAGCTCTTTCGATTAGACTATAGAAAATAGCAATATTTTATTCACTAAACAACCCAATTCAGCAAGCTGATTCATTTGTATGTGATAGCTGTGAATCCGATTATGGAACTTCGTATTATTCGTAACTGTCCAGTTTTTGCGCAACTGCGTTCCCGACTACTCAGTAAACTGACTTCAGAAACCTGAATCTTCAGGATGTTCTGTTGTTCTTGACCCGCTATGGTAAAAAACTATATACATATAGGCTCTCTTTACGCTTCATGCGTTATCACAGTGCTTATTTTAGGACGCTGTGTGAACTCGTTGTGGTACGCTTATGCGTGTATGACAATCCTATTTCTTTACCTGCCCTTTTCCCTGTCCCATCCTTTTTTCCTTTTGATGAATAGGTTCGTGTTCATGGCGATGGCAAAAATTTCCCAAATGGAGGAGAATGTGCCTTTGGAGCCGGCCTACAGATATGTTCCATGGTTTCAGGGGCGTAGGGTTTCCAGGGTTGTCTCAAAGCATTTTAGGGTCGTGCCAGGGAGTATAAGGGGTGCTCCGTGGGGTTTCAAGGGGTTTCAAGGGTGTTCCACAGCGTTTCAGCTGCATTACAGGGGGATTACAGTAGCGTTCTAGAGGTTTCAGTTCTAGGGCGTGACAGGGGGTTTCAGGAGTTTTCAAGGGGTTCCAGGGGTTTCAAGTGATTCCAGTAGCGTTCTAGAGGTTTCGTTGGTGTTCATTTCAGAGAGTTTCAAGGGTGTTAAAGGGTTTCAGGGGCGTTCCATTAATTTTCAAGGAGTTGTAGGGGCGTTTCAGACAATTTCGGGGGACTTTAAGGGGTTTCAGTGATGTCACAAGGGGTTTCAGATCGTTGCATGAGTGTTCCAGGAAATCTCAGAAGAGACCCAGGGCGGGCGTTTCAGGGGCTCCGGGAGGTTTCAGGGGCGTTCCATGGGATTTCCGCGGTTTCCCCTTAATCGAACGAAAATTAATTCGGATCCTCCTGAAGTTCCATGAAAAGCCTAAATACGCCTCTAAAGTTTTAATTGTTCTTAGAACAACACACTCAGTTGAGCTCGGCTAATTTCCATTCTTTTGCTGAAAGTCAAGTTTGTTCATAGCAGCACACATGGGTGTGGCTATCATCAAACATTAAACGTCAAGCGTTTAGCCGAGATTTCAGCAAATGAACTTTAACCGAGATTCGCACAGCGGATCTCGGTGTTCTGTTTTAAGTGTGCAGTTAGTTTGTTACACCAAGTCTGGTGTACAGGACTTCTGATTGCCAATCCGGGGACTGTTTCCATTTCCGTTCACGTCGGGAAATATTCTCGTTCTCCTGTTGCTTGAAATACATAGTAAAATGTTATTGATATCTGAAAAAGTAATGCCATTTACTAGACGAATCGACGTGAAATCAGTGGCAAAGAAAGCTCAGCTAATAACCGTTGTTATAGAGAACTCGTGCAGCTGAGAAGTAAACGAATTCCCAGTCCTCAGTGGAATTTTAATGAATCTAAAACATGATGCAACTGATACTTTGAACGGCGAACTTGATATATTTAACAAGCACTTACATTTTACTCTGACTACCCTTTATGATACCATTTCGATTATAGAACAGGCAGGGCGTTGTTGCTTGCGCATGTTCAACCGCGCCGCCTTCAGAGCAATACTTCACCACTCATAAACAAGATAAATTTAAATATTTCCTTAACCTTTCAAAATGTGGTGCCGGGACCCATAGATTTCCCATCAGCAGCAACACTATGTAGGTACGCTGGAACTGGAGTAGTGAATAGGATGCTCGCTTAGCAATAAGACCGATCAAGGCGCACACCGACAGCCAGCGTCGACCAGTTCACCTGATACGAACTGATTTGTGTTACCATTCACAGCGTACTGCATTTATTCATCATCAGTCATAATTTAGATGTAGGCATGGCATAGTTATTGTTATGGGCCCTCTTCACTTGCGGTTGAGCCTAGTTGGGTACGAGCAAGCGCCAGTGCAACTGATATTTCAATACTTCTTATTTTATGTTCCTCAATGATAGCTGGTCCATGATTAGCTATGAGTTATAAATGCTATCACCGTTCTATCTACTCTGAAATGGTGATTTAATGCTCGTTAACTTTTGCCTAGAATCGCCAGAGGTACAATATGATTGACTTGTAAGTTATTTTAATTAATAATTAAGGATATACAACAGGTGCTTGTATATTAATACCATAAGTCAAGGCAGATTTCATCCGAAATTAATATGCAGTCAGGATGTAGAATAAGATATTCATTTTAATAGTCAATGTATTGTTTCTTCAACACTCATTACCGAAAGTTTTGATATACTTCTTCAAATATGTTTTTGTTTTAAGTTTTAGTTTCTAACAGTTTTCTTTTTCATGACGTTAAGCTGTACTTAGATTCTGTTACATACCTTTTCAGAGGTTCCAAATACAGCTACCGATTGAATGAAAAAAGATGTAAAACTCTGACTGGGTCTTTCCGGATTAAAAATGTAATTAGTACTATTTTTTATGTTCTCAAGCTACCTTTTCTCATTAAATATTGTACTATGTATGACGAATAACGAGAATTTATTATATCTGAATATGACCAACTTTTATTTATTCTCTCGAACCTCAACATATATTACCTCTTAAACCATTGTTTTTCAGATTAAATTCCTCGGTTTATGAGGGGATCGACCCACTAAAAACTCATTCTTTCTCTTCCTTACCCTAGCGGTTCGCCCGTTAGGGATGACTTCGAGAAGGGGGGACCCCGGAGGACCGTACATGAGTACTCTCTATTGGTAAGCGACAAGCGTTCCACCAGCTACCGCCTTAAGTTGTTTTCTCCCCTGGAAGCTTTGGTCCTGGCTAGTAAAGGGCGAACACGATGAAATTGCCACACAGAAAATATTGTATAACTTTTGATTGCGTTCGCCAAAATAGCTAATTTTTTTACCATGAATAGTATATTATGTGTAGCTAATACCATAAAATTTTCATTAAAATTTTGAGTAATGGCGGAGATATCGTTGAAACAAGGAAATTGCCACTTGAGAATCTTGTACAAACAAACATTTTGGAAAATATCACTTTTTTGCCGTTTCAACGCTGGCGCCATATATGTCGCACTATGCCACAATAAGCAGATGTGGTTTTTGGTATAGTGAAATTCAAACTGCTCTTACTTTGAAAGTTCTCAACAAAAATGGCTGAAATTTTCACTGTAAACAGTTTAACACAACAATTTTACACTGTCAAAGCTTTATAAAAATCGGAACAGTGTTACCAATTCTACAGTCAAAATAGTGCACGCGGAACTGAAAATGGTCAAAAAGTACCTAAAATTTACCTTGAAGCGATTTGAGTTTTGGATATTTACTAGAAAAAGTACCGAACCGATTTCGATCAAATTTTTACCACTTAATTGATACTATGTTAAGAATATCGAGTGAAATTTTCAAACGTTTTGATGAGGTAACAAAAAAGTTATAGCCTAAGTAATTTTTTGAAATGGGTGTACAAGTTTTCTAAAATCTCATTTTATGATATCGACAATATATGCGCCAATACTCAACCGATTTTAATGAAAATTTTATGGTAATAGCTACACATAATATACTATTCATGGTCAAAAAATTAGCTATTTTGACGAACGCAATCAAAAGTTATACAATATTTTCTGTGTGGCAATTTCATCGTGTTCGCCCTTTACTGTAGACTACCCGTTGGTCTCAAGCTCCCGGATGGGAAGGGGCAGCTCTACGTTCTGTTGGTCTGCCCGTCATTTTCTATATAGTTCAAGTACGGTTCGGGAGATCGTGGAAGTAGCGGAATCCGCCCCCGCACACATCCTTTCAACAATGTTGTCCGGAGCGATATTTCTACCGCATATCTCCTGTATACTCGACATTTGCTCCACGAAGCGTGGGCTCCGCTGTCTCGTCACAGTCTCTTTATTCTGGACATGCGGGGGAGTCTGCATGTCCGAATCTGTGCAGATACCACCTAAAGCACCTGACCTGACAGAAATATTGTCAAGTGAAAATTCACCTCACCGCATGGGGCCTCTGCCACTTCAGCATAGACGATTTCTTGACGATCTCCCTCGCGCCTCTTATGCCTCGTCGCTCGGAGCACTCTTTATCCTCTGTCACCACTAGTGCTATGGACATCAAGCTCGCTAGCACCTGTGTATCCTGCATTATCGTCGGTTGTTTCGACCTCCTCGCTTGCCTTGACTTTTAGGCCTGCTCGTCGTGTGACCCTTATTATAAATCACCTTGTGACAAACGAAAGTATATACCACATCGGGACACGCAACAAAGAGCTCCGAGAGACTCTCTGACAGTATCAGCCCTCATCGATCTGGAAGAGATGGAACGAAATAGGCCAGAACGGAACGGCGATTTCGAGACTCGAGCAGTGCATTCTAGCATCCCGAACGGATGAGATAAATGTGTGATTACCTTGATTGATTAGTTTCAGTAAAAATACATCTTTAAAAAGTAACACAATCATTTTGCGTGTTACAACCTAGAAACTACCTGAAACCCCTTATGGAAACCCTTACAGGCATCTGAAAAGTCCCTGTAATAAATAAACTCTCTGAAATACAATGAATCGTCATCAAACGACACTGAATCCCCTGAAAACGTTTAAAAAGTTACTAAAATCCCCAGAAATAGCCTTAAAACTCTCCGGAATGAAAGTCCCTGAACCCTACTGAAACGACGAAAGCTACGAAATGGGTTTCATTCCATTTTTCATCACTTCTTAGAGTATATTTTTATTAGCAAAAAGTTTCAAAATATCCTACTTTAGATTTTTTTCCATTTGAAATCTGGTACAAATGGGTCAAAAAGTTGAGTTTCATACTATATAAGATAAAAAAGAACAGTTAAAAAAAATGAAACAATGAACTTCTTCTTAACAAATATTCAAAAAGTTTCCACATATACACTTTATCATAAATTTTTATGTTTTGTGGAAAGAAACCAGATGTACGTTCAATTTTTATATTCTGTTTTATAGCGTGTGATCTCCTTCACGCCCCTGAAACCTTGTGAAATGCCCATGACACTCTGAGTCCCTCTGAGGCCGCTGAAACTTCTTGTGTTCGCCTCAAACGCCTCTGAAACTCCCTGAAAAAAATCCTTCTGAGCCCCCCAAAATCTTCAGAAACGACAATAAAGCATCACCAATAATCATCATCTGAAACCCCCTGGCTCTCCTTGAAACCCCCTGGATCTTATTGAATCCTCTAAATTCCTTGTATCCCCTTTGAAACCCCCATGCGCTCCCTGCAAAGTCGCTTAAACCTCTTGAAGCTTCGCTGTAAGTTCCATGAAACCCCTCTGAATCTCCTCCGGTCCGGAACCTATTTAAAGTCCACCTAGAGACCCTGTATTGGTTGCCCTCCTTTAAGATCTTCAGGAGACTTTCGAAAAGCTCCATGTAACTCCTTTGAAATCCCCCAAGGAATCCCCAGCAGGGATAGCATTCCGCACTGAAAATGTGCACAGTGCAGCTCATTTTCATACATACATTTATTTGTTCAACATCACATTTAAGACAAGACATAATCAGTAGGGTGCCAATGGAATGTATGGGAAAAATTTGACCATCGAATTTCAAAAACGGGTAGTGCTCAAAAGTTTCGTCTCCTCAAAAAAAGTCCCCATGCAAAATTTCAGCTCAATCGGACTTCGCTAAGGGGTGGCCCAAAGCGGTCAAAGTTTGGCTGTTTTGAAACACGAAAAATATCCCAAGGTAGGGATACATGAAAATTTCGAAATCGAAAATTTTTTTTTGATGCCAAATGCCTTAAAAGTGCATGAAACGTCGAGATCTGGTGTTATCTCAAAAAAAATTTTTTGAAAAAAATTGACTTTTTGGACTTAGAAAATTTTTGAGTTGGGGGAGTGAAATGAATTTGAAATGGAGGATTTGAATTTAGTTGCTGAAATATTCAAAGCAATAGTACTGGAACATGTCTTATATCATCGTTGGCAACTGCTAGCATATTATATATCATATATCGTTAGGGTGGTTCACTTATTTTGCATTAGGGTGGTCCTTTTTATAGAAAAATTTAAAAAATAAGATAATAGTATTAAAAAATCACTTATATACCTGTAAGTCATTTTCAATGTTGAATATATATATTTGATTAGGGTGGCTCATTTATTTTTATTTAGGGTGGTTCATTGAGATGGAAATTAAGAACAAGAAAATATTTCCAGAAAACTTACCAGTCATATTTTTGTATAGTTTAAAACCATGATCCTTTATTGGCATGTAACACTTTGTTAAGATATTCCTAGACCAACATGTGGAAAGGGCGTAACAACCATTGCGATTTTCTGCTTCTCCTGTCCCTCCCGGGCATATGCCCATTTATTCATAAAATCTTTTATTTTCTTTTTTAAATTTTGAATCTTTTGTTTTTTTTTGGTGCTTCACTTATTTTGCATAAGGGTGGTCCTTTTTGTAGAAAATTAAATAAAAAAACGATAATAGTATTGTATTGTATTTTCCGTTAGGGTTGTTTTTTTTTTGGAAATTAAGATCAAAAACTACTTCGAGAAAATTCAACTAGGTAATCTTTTTCGTATAGCTTCAAGCCATGATTTCCTACAAATCTTTCGGTGACTTATCTATAATGAGATATTCTCTGATTATTATCTCTCCTCTCGTTACGATACACTGACAGGAAAATACATTTTAGTTTCACTGGAAAAACTCAAGTAACCGTTCAAAAATGATGTTTTCAGTGAGTTCAAATGAATTAAGTAAAATTCGCTTGAAAACTTAGTGAAACTCCAAAGAAAAGCTATTGAAAATTTGGTACTGTATTGTATTGTAAAATGTATATGATTTTCTAGTGGGTTTTACTGAAGTCGATTGTATGAAAAATGAAGCGAATTATTGTCAGCCATCACTAACGAACCAAGCATGAGTGTGATGATGGCAATATGTTCTGTGATTTTTATGTTTCCATCCTTACTAGGGAACCGTTTGGGGGTCTCCGATAAAACGGAGACACACCAATTTTCTAATAATCTCGAAATAGACAAAACAAAAACAAAAATGGCCAAAAGTTGTTCCAAATATACTGAAAATTTACTTAAATTTTATTAAATTTTGTAGTGAAAAATTTCACTTAAATGCTATTGGATTTTTCCAGTGGAATATTTTCACTAACCAATCATGTAAGTTTCAAATGTTTAGTTAGATGGAAAAAATCTACTTATGATTTCCAGTGGAATTGAAGTGAATTTTTCGCTCAGTGTAGGAAGATTGCATGAATACGATAATTTTGGTGGTGTAAATCAAAAGAGCATAAATTTCATCCGCTCAGTACGGACATGCTTGGCCTTGACCAATGCAAAAGTAAATTATATCTGCTAATACCGCATTAATGAAAAACTTCCCCATCTTAGGGGTTCAAGAAACAGTTCTACTCTTCAAACTTAACTCTTCTTCCTCATAGAAACAGCTGAATAAATATTTACCCGAATATTTGAATTTAGTCTCACAAAACTTTACAAAATCTTACAATGAGATGAACCTCTCTAGTAAATAAATCCTTTTGGTAGTCCGTACCACAATATTTAATTCTGTAGATAGAAATCGGTTTTAATCACTATATTGATGCCGTGATTAATGAAATAGAACGAGAGGAGAGATAATAATTAGAGAATATCTCATTATTGATAAGTCACCGAAAGATTTGTAGGAAATCATGGCTTGAAGCTATACGAAAAAGATTACCTGGTTGAATTTTCTGGAAGTATTTTTTGATCTTAATTTCCAAAAAAAAACAACCCTGACGGAAAATACAATACAAATACTATTATGGTTTTTTTTATTTATTCTTCTACAAAAAGAACCACCCTTATGCAAAATAAGTGAAGCACCCAAAAAAAAAAAAAAGATTCAAAATTTAAAAAGAAAATAAAAGATTTCATGAATAAATGGGGATATGCCCGGGAGGGACAGGAGAAGCAGAAATTCGCAATGGTTGTTACGCCCTTTCCACATGTTGGTCTAGGAATATCTTAACAAAGTGTTACATGCCAATAAAGGATCATGGTTTTAAACTATACAAAAATATGACTGGTAAGTTTTCTGGAAATATTTTTTTGTTCTTAATTTCCATCTCAAAGAACCACCCTAAATAAAAATAAATGAGCCACCCTAATGAAATATTATATATATTCAACATTGAAAATGACTTACAGTTATATGAGATTTTTTAATACTATTATCTTTTTTTTTAATTTTTCTACAAAAAGGACCACCCTAATGAAAAATAAGTGAACCACCCTAACGATATATGATATATAATATGCTAGTAGTTGCCAACGATGATGTAAGACATGTTCCAGTACTATTGCTATAAGTATTTCAGCAACTAAATTCAAATCCTCCATTTCAAATTCATTTCACTCCCCCAACTCAAAAATTTTCTAAGTCCAAAAAGTCAATTTTTTTCAAAAAAAAAAAAATTTAAGATAACACCAGATCTCGACGTTTCATGCACTTTTAAGGCATTTGGCATCAAAAAAATTTTTCGATTTCGAAATTTTCATGTATCCCTACCTTGGGATATTTTTCGTGTTTCAAAATAGCCAAACTTTGACCGCTTTGGGCCACCCCTTAGCGAAGTCCGATTGAGCTGAAATTTTGCATGGGGACTTTTTTTGAGGAGACGAAACTTTTGAGCACTACCCGTTTTTGAAATTCGAAAATTCGATTTTCATTGGCACCCTAATAATCAGCAATAGTACGCCACAATACTCGGTTTGTGGCTGCCGCTCTCCATCCTCGGTCACGCCCAATGCTCGCCAGGTCACGCTCCACCTGGTCCGCCCATCGTGCTCTCTGCGCTCCACGCCTTCTTGTGCCAACCGGATCAGTTGCAAACACCAGCTTTGCAGGGTTGTTGTCCGGCATTCTTGCAACATGCCTTGCCCACCGTATCCTTCCGGCTTTGGCCACCTTCTGGATGCTGGGTTCGCCGTAAAGTGCAGCGACCTCGTGGTTCATCCTTCTTCGCCACACACTGTTCTCCTGCACACCGCCGAAGATCGTCCTTTGCACGCGTCGCTCGAAAACTCCGAGTGCTTGCAGGTATTCCTCGAGCATGGTCCATGTCTCGTGCCCGTAGAGGACCACCGGTCTTATTAGCGTTTTGTACAAGGTGCATTTGGTGCGTGGGTGAATATTTTTCGATTGCAGTTTCTTCTGGAGCCCATAGTAGGCTCGACTTCCGCTGATGATGCGCCTCCGAATATCACGGCTCACGTTGTTGTCAGCTGTCAGTAAGGATCCGAGGTAGACGAATTCCTCCACCACCTCGAAAGTATCCCCGTCTATCGTAACATTACTATCCAGACGGATCCGGTCGTTTTCGGTTCCGCCTACCAGCATGTAACGGGTGGTCACTAAATAACGGGAATGCTTTGAATGTGCTCTTAAAAATATATGATCTTTAAAAATGGCAATCTGAATTTATCTATCATAAAGGTTTAACAAAGTACGTCCATGGAAAATATAAAATTTAAGAAAGTTGAACGTAGTAATTTGTACAGTATTTTTTTGCAGTGATGTTGGAGCAACTGCTTTGTACGACTTTTCAGAGTTTACTTTCATGCATTTTCTGCGTCTGTGAAATCGTTGGTCAAAATAAATGGTTTCTCAGCTACCTTTAGCATCTACACACTCAAACAGTAATAAGAAAAAATGAGGATACTGACTTGTTTTTTTTTTGCTTTGGTTGTAGCCTTTTCCCGTAAATGACATTTATAGAAATTTCCAAAAAATGTTATTTTTCTGTATCACCAAAACGTGTCGATGTAATTTGTGCACTGCGGTTCATTGTTGAACTTTTTTGTGCTATTTTTTTTTATAACGAACCATTTACATGTTGTTCAATGTGTAAATGTGATTTGATGTAAATATTTGTTATTTAACAAGGCATTCTATTGATTTATCCAGCCCATGTCACAAAAGAAGATTTTATTATGTGAAATGATATCATGCTTATTGGTTTTGCTAGTTTTCCTCTATTTCCTTCAGGATCTGTTTCTTGGGATGCTGAAATGTGGAATTCATTCAAAACCGGGCGGATTCTAGTTTTATAATGGTTTACTATTAACTTTTTTTACGGTTGTTTTGAGCAATCAGTAGAGCCGTCCAAGGCGTATTGGTAGTGCTTCCTGTTTCAATGTCGTTTTCTGCAGAACAGAATAAGTTGACACAAAATAAAAAATACGCTGACTTTGTGGATAGATAGACAATGGTTTTGTCTAAAAAATGTTTACTCTATGGACGCTTCTATTGTTTTTAATCAGCTGCTAAAAGCATTCCCGTTATTTAGTGGCCACCCGTTACTTTGTTTTAGAGGCATTCATCACCAGTCCGACCTTTACTGCTTCGCGTTTCAGGCGGGTGTACAGCTCTTCCACCGTTCCAAATGTTCTGGCAATAATGTCCATGTCGTCCGCGAAGCACACAAATTGACCGGATTTTGTGAAAATCGTTTCCCGGCTGTTGAGCCCGACTCGTCGCATCACACCTTCCAGAGCGATGTTGAAGAGTAGGCATGAGAGTCCGTCACCTTGTCGCAGTCCCCGGTGAGATTCGAATGAACTGGATAGTTCACCCGAAACCCTTACGCAGTTTTGCACACCGTCCATCGTCGCTTTAATTAGTCTAGTCAGCTTCCCAGGAAAGCCGTTTTCGTCCATGATTCTCCATAGCTCTGCGCGTCCGATACTGTCGTATGCCGCTTTGAAGTCGATGAACAGGTGATGCGTTGGGACCTGGTATTCATGGCATTTCTGGAGGATTTGCCGTACGGTGCTCGGTAAATTGCAATCATAGTTACGTCGTTTCAGTCATATAAGTGCGATTCAGCATTTCACTGTCTCATACTTTCCTGCATTTGTTTTTCATGGGTAGTTTAGCCATTTTTTGATTTTTTTATTGCTTTTTCGATATTAATTTTTTGTGAATTTTCTAATTTATTATGAAAAAATCGGATTTATTTATGGAAAATTTGAAGTTATTTGGTGGGAAAAATGGCTTTTTTATTGCAACAGTTGATTTATTCATTGCATTTTTGACGTTTTTAATGGCTCAAAAATCAATTATTTATGGAAACTTTTGATTTATTTATGCCGATTTATTTATACGATGCCGAACCCGCGGTCCTTAAGTAGATCGGCGAGTATGCGGGTGCTCCCAATGAAGTTGAGAGATCGGCAGTTCCACGTACCGAGTTTCCAATCGCAAGTCCTTTTTGTTCGCTGGGGTCGTTGCTGTTGGTCTCGGTTCGTATTATTTTGTTGCTGATTTTCCGCTACGATGGTTTTTTACGGCTGGCTCATAGGGCCTGACACCAACCCCCTACTTTCCGGAGCACAGTTGAGCTTAGAGTCCTTCCCTGGCACTCGGACGTAGATCAACCGCCCCTAACATGGGGATCAGACGCTGTTGTGAGCCGCTCCTCCTGGAGAACAGACGCTCAGGTTTGCCGAAGCAAACCCCCCTTCCCTGTCAGCCTACGACCAAAGTTCCCACCGGGATTGGTTACCCGATCTTCCCTAAGGTTGCTCATAGTTTCCGGTCGGTACCGCAAGGAGGTAGGGATAGGAGTTGCTGGGCAGCGGCTAGTGGATCACAATGGGATCTGAATTGCGCAGCATACCCTGCCTTTACCGTGCCAGCTCATTTTCATAATAATATTATTAAAACCGCGCAGACTTGTACTCACACTGAGGAGCATGCCATCCGTGATCCCCGCAGTGCTCCCTGCAAAGCTACTGAAACCCCATAGGCATCCTCCGGAACACTAAAGTCATTCCAGGGGTCCTGTATTGCTCCTCCCTTTTAGGCTTCCTAGTTCTCTCAGTTGCCCCTTACTCTGTAAGATCTTCCGAAGATTTTCGACAAGCTTTTGGGTGAGGTGTTCCCGTAATTTTAAGGGACTTCACATGCCTTCAGCTGAGCTTTAAAGTGGTTCCCAGGGAAGATGTTTTCGTCCATGAATTTTCATAGTTCTGTGCGGTCGGTACTATTATATGCCGCTTTGAAGTCCATGAACAGCTTCCACTACTCCAGAAGCTGTTCGGTATCTCAGATCCTGATTATTAATCGGTGCAGACAGGTGGCCAACTTTTCTGGGCCCATCTTCCTTACCAATTGCTTTGTTGGTTTTGAGCTGGTGAAAGGCATACTTAATTTCTCTTAGCGTGGGAGTTGGATCATTTTTGTCCTCTGCTTGCCGTTTCCTCCGTTGCCATGGGGCCCCGTGCCTATGTTCTCCACGCCATTCAGATGCCCATCGAAGTGCTGTTTCCCCCTTTCGATCACCTCACGTCCGTCCATCAAGAGGCTCCTGTCCTTATTCCTGCATATTTCGACTTGGGCACGAAGCCGTTTTGGGATATGTTGAGCTTCTGGTAGAACTTCTTTTTTTCTTGGGAACGGCATAGCAGTTCCATTCCTTCACACTCTGCTTCTTCCAGGTGGCGTTTTTTTCCCGGAAGAGGCGTGCCTGCGGTTTCCGCTTCTATTTGTAACGTTCCAGGTCCTGCCGAGTTCCTTGTTGCAGAATTACCGCCCACGCTATTTTTCTCCTCCAAAATCGGTTTTGCATTCCTCATCGAATCATTCGTTCCGTCGACATATTTCTCCACGTAGGTACCCGATGGTGCCCTCGGTCGCGTTGTTGATGATTGCTTTTACTGTACTCCAGCAGTCCTCTAGAAGGGCCACATCGAACCTATCCTCATCCGTATGCTGAGGCAACATCTGGTTACCTCAGTCGTTCTAGGTTGTACCGTGGCGGTCGGCGGTACCGTACATTGTTGATGACGGAAAGTTTTGAGCGCAGTTTGACCATCACCGGGTAGTGGTACTTAGAAGTCTATGTTAGCGCCACGATAGGTCCTGAGGTCGAAAATGTCGGAGAAGTGCTAAAGGGAACAATAGTCTTGTTCAATGAAGTAGGTTGAACGTTGTTGAACATTGCTCTTACCTATTAAAAGACACGGACACCGTCTTCAGCCAGAGGCTGTACAGACTGAACGAAACATAACATTAGACAACGGACACACGGAGCATGCACCAGTGGATACGGAGAAGAAACTATTCTAGGGCCCATATAGCCGAGGCGGTAAACGCACGGGTATTCAGCATGACCATGCTGAGGGTGACGGGTTCGATTCCCGGTCGGTCCAGGATCTTTTCGTAAAGGAAATTTCCTTGACTTCCTTGGGCATAGAGTATCTCCGTGCCTGCCACACGATATACACATGCAAAATGGCACATTGGCAGAGGAAGCTCTCAGTTAATAACTGTGGAAGTGCTCATAGAACACTAAGCTGAGAAGCAGGCTTTGTCCCAGTGAGGACGTTACGCCAAGAAGAGGAGGAAGAAACTATTCTCACGAAAAGTTTCATCGCCCGGAGCGGGAATCGAACCCTCACCCCAAAGCATGGTGCGATTAGAAGCTTGGTGACCCTAACCGCCCGGCTACGAGGCTCCACAAATCCGTCAACAAATGAGTTAGAGTAGGATGCAGCAACGTCCAGGTTCATCATCATTCTATGTATTATTTTCTCCTGCTCAGGTTGGAACTGTGTTAGGTACATATGTAATGTATTCATCTGCCTAGAGCTTGCTGCAACAGAAATTGAACTACATTCTATATTGTAAAGATATTATCTTCAATTTGTAGAATTATACTAATGTTACCGGAATGCGTCCTACAGAAGGCACTATCAGTAATTGGCGCGGCTATTTCAACAGGAAATATTCTACACCATTTGTAGCCAAGCGTTGTTCTCACGAAGGCCTTATTTTTCACCGACTGTTAGACGTGGTGTGGTCAGTGGGTAAAATTAGCTCCCTTCGACCAAATACGTAGGCATTTATTACAATATCCGTACGACACGGTGCGATAAATTCTTTCACCTTGTCACAGAAAACCCCTTAGGGCCATTGTCCGATCCGAACCGAACATCCAGCAAGCCAGAGAGACAGTGTCAATCTTTTAGTGACAACTCCACCGGCACCAGCCAGCAATAGCAGCGATTACGGGCCTCGTGGCGTCACTTAGTACATCGCTGACGGTGTTTCTGTGGTTCTAACAATAACGACGTTAGACGTCGTCCGCGTTGACGCCGATGATACCGCTTCTCGCCTCCGCACGGCGCGGTTCTGTATGATAATGTTGCCTTTGTCTTTGTCGTCGTCGTCGTTGTCGGCGGGCAATTATCACATATGCCTCGCGGGTGATATCGTGGTAATTCTGAAAATGAGCTAACAAAACACTTCCCACAAACGAAATGGCGATGGAGGCGGCGGCTCGCGAGGCGCCGGTTGTTCACGGCCAAATCCAAGCATTAGTGTCTCGGAGTGCTTAATTTTAGCCTGCTGCTGGACCCGGATTCAATGCACTCCGCCGCAACCACGGAATGAACCACCGCACCACCGCGCTTTTCCCAACCACTCGACAAACGTTTGTTGTCGGCTATCTGCCTACATATCTGTGGCGTGCGAGTGGAACAAGCTAACGTTTAAATAATTAGCCATTTGATAAATATCAATCCCATAATGTAGGTTCCAATATGCTTGATAGCAGTTTGTTTTGCTATTTCATTATCTCTGCACATCTGCGCATGAAATGTAAGCAAGCATCCATCCAGCTTCATAAATATGATGATGGTACGCCAGGTGGGCGTTAGAATCAATCTGTGCCATTCCCATCGCGTTCGTTCGTGGATGATTCATTCTCTGGTGGAATCTAGGAAACGCATAATAGCCTAACATAGAGTATGGTATAATGAATACAACAAACAATCGAATCTTCTTAACTGGCCGACTATGAAGCAGAGAAAACCTTGTAGTGGCTACTCCGTGATTGACGAAATCAGCCTGAATTGGACGGACAATGAATCGTGGTTGAGATTAGCTCAATGTTCACAATCCTCAAGCTTATAACTATCATTAAAGCTACTATATGTATGGCGTTGTTCGCGTCCTTGTAGTCACTTAACAAAAGCAAGGAATTTGGTATATTGTGTGTCCTCTCCTCTGTATAATGTATGTTATGTTACTTTATCGCTATTGAGAAGTTATGAAGCTCTCGATTTTGTTATAGTAGTCTTTTGTCACTTTTGTCGATAAAAATCGGTATTGACAATGCCGAAGTCTTCGCTTCATTTTTTTTTATGTAGACGAAAATCTACGAGTAAACGGGGGGGGGGGGGAGAATTGATGTGAGATGGCCAAAATTTGGTCTACGTGGTTTATGAACGCCACAGTCAAACTTACAAAACAAGACACGCTCTGCGTTGGGCTGGTTACGCAGCACGGATGCCGGAAGAACGACAGGCGAAGGTAATGTCCAGAATAGAATTAAAGGAAGAAGCCACTAGTGGCTCCGTGGAAGGCTGCAAACGCGATGGCTGTTTGTGGTTGAAGACGGTTCAAGAACGCTTCACGTTCAGGAGGGCCAGACCAAAAGTGATTGGCCTAGGACTGGGTCCAGTGGCGAAGGAGTATTCTTTCGGCGTAGAACCAACGGAACGAATTGTAGCTCATATTTTACTCACGTGAATATGTCACTGAAATTAATTTAATCATATTTTACCAGGTAAGCTAAAAAAACAGCATGATCCAAAGCACATCAATATAAGTATCTACCAAGAACAACTTTGTTGTATGATTTCTTCTCAAACCAAAATGCATCTCACAACCGACATGTTTCAATCAATCCACAGCCATCATCAAGCGGAAACTCAAACTAGTACGAGTCATATCACGGATAGGTAAAATCCCACGGATGGCGAATGCAAACAACGTCAAATAAAGTCGTAAATTTAAGTTCCTAAACCGAAAAATGAAAACATTTCAACGCTCAGAGTATAGTATGCTACAGCCACAGCAAGATGTATTATGAATTATGTTAGCAGTTCTCAGCACATGCATGCCGTGAGCGCTGTTTCGATCCCCAATATACCAACCAACAACAACCGGCTGCAACGAAAAGCTAGAACACAGATGCGGCTCTTCTTAGTCGATCGTGGTACCCTAGCAAAGAAAAATGACAACATATACGCTATATTGGTAATACTTCGTTGTGATAACGTTAAGTTTTGATATTTTGTGTGAGACTTACTCACACTCACATCTACGATAGTTTCTCCAGAAATTTATTCTTCAAATTCTAGAATGCATAAAACTTTTCAAGAAAATTCTTGAATAATAAACTCATTGGAATTGCGAGCAAATTTTATGCAGATAATTTTGTAATTGATGATAGTTCTAATGAAAAACTCAAAAAACTGAAGGATTTCAGTTAAATTTTTAAAGCAGTTCTATTTCTTCTGTGCTTTTTTTCAAAAAAGCTTGAAAAAGCAACCCACAATTTTAGAATTTTAGATGCTTGATATGAATCAAGCAAAGTTTTTGGTGAGAATTCCTGTTTCATAGAAAACTTTTGACAGAAGCTCCTAATTCTATAACGCAATCATAAAAGAAAATGTAAGTAAAATTAGACATAGAGCAGTTCCAGCTCAAAACACGCAAAAATGTGTAATTTTTGACTCGATATTTTTCATTTGATATTTGTTCATGCACCATATTTCATGATTCATTTATTTATGCATTAACACATAACCATTTTTATTCATCAACCCGAAATTTTGTTAGGGGGCAGATCTTCTCAAAATGCAAAATCCAGTCAAAAATTCTTGAACTTGGGGGACAAAAAGTCAAAATGAAATTTGCGTCAGCCTTATTCAAGTCAATTAAAGGGAATTGAAGTTTTGACTTATTTGGTGTTATATTAGAAAAATAATGTAATTACTATATTTTTTCATGTAAACAATTTGAGGTTAAGTGAAACATTTTTCGAAGCTCATTATATAAGTCATAAACGCTTAAAAGCTCATTGCATTCGGTTTATTGGCACCGGAGATATCACAGTTCTAAATTGGCTATCGGAAAATTATGCCTTCTAATGTATTTTTTCCTAATGTGGACCATTGATAGGCAACTAGCTCATTAACTTACAGTGAAAATTGGAGAAATTTTTGATCTTGTACCGACTTTTCGAACCCTCTAAGCAGAATACTCTCTTCGAATGAGTGTAATCAGTTTTGTACCTTTTAATTTTACCCTATGTTGCTTAGCTAAGTGGATAACTGACACTGAGGAAGATTGCAAGTGGTAGTCGAAATACGCGTATCTGTCAAAGGATACGAAACATAGGGCGGAGTTAAAAGGTACAAAACTGATTACACTCATTCGAAGAATTTTTGATGCACTTCGGTAAAGTAACAGCCATTTTTTAAAAAGTGAAAATTTTCCCTATAGAATCTACGTACAACTTCCAGTGAAAAAACAATATGTTCATATTATGGGATAGAACCTTGTAAAATGCTATTCGAGATTTTTTTACTGTTTTACTATTTTTCTCAAAAAGAATCAATTATTTTTCAGCTATGTGGCTGTCTTAAAAACATTTTTTTTTATCTGTATTAACGAGATTTTTAGCCCTAGGCTAGTTCATCTCGGGACCCACGGTTTACTTCCCTTCCGAAGAAAGAACTCACATTTTGCGAGTTTGTCGGGAGCGCGATTCGATCCCAGGTCCTCGGCGTGATAGTCTAGTGTTCTAACCATCACACCAGGTCCGCTCCACATAAAAGACATTTAACAAAATATTTTAATTTATTTTCTTTGAATTCAACATATTTTAAATATGGTTAGATGCAGAAGAAAGTTATGCATATTTTTCCCTGAAATTTTTTTAGTAATAAAAATCTCAAAAATTGTTTCTTCATGCTGGCTTTTAAAATCGATGAAAAATAAATATTCGAGAAAAAACGTTAGAAGCATTTGCCATCGTGATCTACTTAGCAAATTTCGAGGCAAGAAGTCAGTTTTCTATGGAAAAATTTTAAAAAATGAAAGGGTAACATTTATGGAAAATTCAAATTCTATGACATCTATCATAGATCCGCGATGAATATACTAGTTGACAGTATTTTTTAATTCAGTCAGCTGATGTTGATCATTTTAAGTGTAAAATCACACCCTGAGTTCAAAAACATGAAGAAAAACAATACAGTAGAGCGGAACTTTTTTTCCGATTCTACGTTCTAAGCTGGCGATTTGCAATCTATTTTTGTTCTATTCTTGCAAAGTTGCTCACTCAATTCATTCTCCGTAACCAATGCTCTAAATAATCTGAAAATTTTATTGTATAAACATACCGTCTACTCCCGTTGGTGTGAACGCAAACCAGAAGCTTCTTGACAGCTGCCAAACAACGTCTGCGTACCTAAAAAAATTTGGCCCGGGTGGTACTGTCAGATTCAGAATGCAATAAGTGCGGTGTGATGAATTTGTTTACTAGAAGTGAAAACTATATCGAGAAACGGCCATTTTGCATGTGCATATTGGGCGGTAGGAATGAAAATGTTCTATGCTCACGAAGTACAAGGAAATATTAAAAACAAAAAGTTCCTGGAACGACCGGGAATCCAACTCGTCACTCTCAGCATAGTTTTGCTGAATATCCGTGCGTTTACCGCATCGGCTATTATATGGGCCCTACATATCACATCATACTCATAATGCCTGAAGACTGTGTTTTGAAGTTGATAAAAATCAAAACAAGTGAAATTTTGTGTGGCCCTTGATTTGTGGAAGCGCGGGTGTATGTATCCTCCATCATTTCCAAAATAGGGCCCAGCAATTGAATAAGAGAGATTGATGCCTTTATTTCTTGGACGTTTACCGGTGATAGTAGAAGCCGCTCCCAAAAACCACTCTTTTAACTTTTACTTTTTGAACTCTAAATCAGTTAGAGCTCTGGATAAATTAGACAATATTCTATGTAACAGTTATTATTAGAGATTTTTTTATAGAGAATATTTTGATTACCTCATTGAGAAAATATGAGATTTTTTCCCTGGGTATTAACAATTTAGAATAGAGAACAGTGATATGGATAGCCCTTGTACTGGCATATACCGGGTAAAATTATATGTCTGGTCCTGGAACGTACTGAAAAACTTGTAATAAGTAAGCTCAAAATTTTATTTTAGATAAATTGTCTGATTTCTGGTTTTTACACAAAATCCTTGCATAATATTCTAAAGAAGTTCTGATTTCTTAGACTGAATTTAAGATGATTAAAAAATAAATCAATCAAATGCTGATTTTTTTTTATTCTTTATTAAAGTGATTTTCTCCGTAGGAGGGTTCATCACTAAAATGTTCAAATGCAGATATGATTGGTAAAGTTACTTGAAGTTTTAATTTAATTCGAAGAAAACACAATCTTAAAGTGTCCATGGAGAATCTTTAAAATATATGCCAGATCTTGATAGTCTATCAAAACATAAGGAAATCTAAAAATATAAAACACCAAAATACTGAATTTACCATTAAGTTCAAATAATCGTTAGCGTTCTACTCTGACTACCCCCATGATTAAAACCCAAGTATGTACCCATGTTTAAATGTATAGCAGCGTCGAAAAGGCATGGTGATCAACCCTAAAATAAAAAATGCATTCAAACGTAGAACATTTCGAGTTGCTAAAAATGTCATCTAGAGGTTCCACCTGAGCGATTTTTATAAAAATGACCAGTTTTCATGGAAAATCTAAAGCATATTTTCTTCATAATATATTTTTAAGTACATATATTTTATCAATATTTTTGTATTCTTCTATGGATCATTAGATATTCTAGAAGTATTAGTTTATACTAAAAGCTCATTTAGAATCAGTCTGAACTTATTATGTATTTTTATTTATTTCATTACTATTATGTACCCGAGCAAAGTTCAACAACAAAGTAACGGCAAATCGAAAACATGATTTGTATTCAGCAACAAATTGATATCACATTTTGATATCAGTTTATCTTTTACTTAATTTGATTTCAAATTTCGTTTTCATTTTGCTGTCATTTTAAAATAATGTAAATTTTAGGTGTTAGAAAAGTTTTAAATCTTTTAGTAAACTATGTAAAGTTATTCTAGGGATATATCATTAGTACAATTATATTATTGCATTAATGATTTGATATTAACCGAAAAACTCTACATTTAACGATTTTTCTTTTTCTTGCGCTGATAACAAAAACAGTTATCAACTTGCTATTATTGATAGCAGGAGTTGTTTTCAACTTGCTGTCACAGGAACATTTTTCTGCTCTCATTTTTGATGTTTTACTCGTTAAAACGACCAAAACGAGAACAACCTGAGTAACCGATATTTGCAATATCACAACAACAAAATTAATTTTCAATTTGCTATCAGACTTTGCTCGGGTAATGTGTCTGACTAGTCTCGTGAATAAAACTCAACTACCCAAGTTTAAATGTATAGCATCGTCAAAACTTGAAGGTGATCAACCGTAAAATGAAAGATTTACAAATTGAATGCATTCTTGTGGAATATTTCGATTTTCTAAAAAAAAATCATTTTGTAGTGGTTCTATCTGGGTGATTTTTGAAAAAATGACCAGTTTTCATAAAAATTCTCAAAAAAATGTTTCTTTCGAGATATTTTTCAAGTTCTGATTTTTTCCAATATTTTTGTATTTTTCTATTGACCATTAGGCATTCTTGAAGGGTAAGTTTATATTAAAAGCTCATTTAGAGTCAATCTAAACTTGATTAAGTTTTTTAAATATTTATTTCATCACTATTATGTTATCTCTGAATGGAATGATAACTCCTACTCCGCGCTCGCGTTGTATACAACGAGCGAGGTTTTTTGGTGTTGTACTTTTTACAACGGCGCGCGTCCTCAAGGATTAACAAAAAATACCGCAGTAGTCGGGGATTCCACGAAACAATCTCGAACTTAAAGCGTTACTTCCTACCGGTAAGCACGACAATCGTTATTGTTGTAGTTGAACGCAGGAAAGCTCTTGAAGAATCTACTCCCAACCATCCCAGAATCAAAAAGTTCCATGTTTGAACAAGTTTGACTATCCAACAAGTAAAGCTATTTTAAGCCTAACCCTTTTTAATATGCGTACTTGACGCCTCTATACAAAGTTTTGCATATATTTGAAATAATGTCCATTCATACAAAGTGTAATAGTGCTATCAGAAAAAACTTTCAAGGTTGCAAAATAAAAAAATAGTATAAATTAATTTCTTTCGGCAAGTTTTGATTGAAAATGCCCAAAAAATGCTCTGCCGTCAATATAAACACAATATTTCAAAAACCATTTCTCTTTATCCGTATATCCCTAATAGTCCATACAAAAATACAAAAATATTTATAAAATTCAAAAGTTAAAAAAATATTACGAAAAATTTTTTTTTTTTTGAGAATTTTCATGAAAAATAGTCAATTTTCAAAAACCACCCTGTGGAAACTCTGAATGATATTTTTGAAAACCGAAAACCGTTCTACAAAAATGATTCATATAAGGTACCCCGGGGCAAGTGAGAATCCGGGGCAAGTGAGACCTACAGCTATATTCTTTTTTAATTTTTTATTTTTAAGGCAAACATTCTTCATAGAAAACATAGGTATCACACCAACGGATACTTTGAATTCAAAAATTGTTATTGTTCTCACCATAAAGAGACCATTTATGTTATTGTTGTTCATATGTAATTTTCAATTCACTTAGTGAGATTAACTTACTCTACTACATTCGTCGTTTAAAAATAAAATAACAAATAAAGTAAAACTTTTTCAGTTTCAGGATAATATTTGGAGTGCTTGCAAATTATTTTAAGCGAAAAAGTTGTAATTTATTTTCAGTTATTTCCTTTTGTTAACTGCTCTCACTTACCCTAGTGCATTTCAGCATCTGGGGCAAGTGAGACCTATGAGGGTAAACAAGCTCAATTTCATAGTTTGATCTCGCTTTCTTCAGCCTAAGTCGAAATTCACACAAATGTGAAGTAAAAATCGGCGCCTTAAGTAATCAATCGTTGAATTATACTTGATTACCTCTATTCTGATGATAAAGCTATTGTTTAAAATGGTAAAGTCTTTGATAGAACATATTTTTATTCGAAATTATCTTTTTTCATATTTTAGTTCAAGCAAATTCTATTATTTTTTCGTTTTTCGCTGCATAATGAGTTTTTATGAATGTTAAGGAACTGGCCATAAAGTATCAAAAAATTGGAAAACGACTTATTCGGAGTTTACGATTTAAAAATCTTTATTTTGTAATGATCGTAAAATTATGTAAGGGAAAACATAACATCTGTAAATGTTGAAAAACCTTTGTCGAGACTCATCAACTACGTAATATGAAAAGTAAGGAATCTTTCGGCGCTTTTTGTATAAATAAAATCAATTTGTTTTGCACAAACTGCTAGAGTTAAATCATTTTTTTCTCAGTGATTCGTTATTATATGTGTTACGTAGTTTATGCACGATACCACAAAACTGCTCCAACATAAATCGCTAAACATAGTTATTCGCAAGAGATATTTATAATTTATGCTACCTTACATATATGCAGCAACTATATTAAGCCATTATTACAAAAAATCCGAATAGGTCCCACTTGCCCCGTGATACGGTGTAAATGAAGATCTGTTCCACTATTCATAATATGCATAATATACAGAATTTAAAAATTTTGAAACAGTTTTGATGTCCGTTACTAAGAAGAAATATACCAACAATGTCTTTTAGAACCATTGAAATTATAAAATTATTTATGTTTAGAATTTTTTGGCTTCACAAAACCAAACTAGCATTTTTTTAGGTCCCACTTGCCCCGGGGTACCTTACATATGAATATAAGCGTTTTTGCTCCATACCGCTTATTCGAATTGTAACCAGATTCTATGCCTTCTCCCAGAATTTGAGCTCATTTGATTGAAAATTGAGACTGCACAAGCCCTTCAAAGATTGTATGGGAATTACTATGGAATTACGATGTTTTTCATTTAATCGACCGTAGCATTTCCCAAAGTGCCCTAGAGCGTGGCCTTTGGTACTCCTAGGCTACTCTATCAGCTACTATTTACTTTGCCAAAGACTGCGTTCAAATCGCCATAGTTACCGATTTCTAGAGCCGGCCTTCTGATGTAAAAAAAGTTTTCACTTTGCCGGGTCCACAAGTTATGAACTTATATAACAAAATTGAACTAACGAAAAAAACAATCATCCAAGTATCGTTTTGATAATCGTGTTACCCACTACTTAAGCGTCATGATCATATAAAACTATATCAATCTCAGTAATCAAACGGATCATAAGATTTCTTATCACTTTGTTATTATTCCTTCCCCGGGTCTCGATACCCAAGATGCTTTAAGGCCGCACGGGACGACGTGTAATTTTTCCTATCTTCCCTCTCTCTCTAACAATTTGCCTCGCGATTTTGAAGAAGCAAATGTCAATTTCCACTGCACTGACGTAGCTGAAACTTTAGTCGATTGTGCACCACAAGTGAACAAATGAACGATCAAATTTCTAGTCAATAATATGAAGTAGAAGTTGAGATTTGCATCTTACTAGCAACAGAGCAATGGCGGACGATTCAACCACCGTCCCGTCCGGCCTTAAACAAACCGGCTGCGAAGCACCGCTTGCATCTGTACTCCAACTACGACTGAGAGAGTGCATGTGCTCCGTGGAAAAACAAACCCTTCTCGACTGCCGCCGATCGCTGGGTGGACCCCACAAAACGATTGATCCACTAGCGTAGCATAGGTATCCCAGAGTGCAAGGGCGAGCCGGGCGGCACGGTACGGCGCGGCGGCATCACCAGAGAACACCACCCAGACCCAGACGGGTGCGGCGACGGCGGCGTGCAGTCAGCTTTGCATCGCGATAATTTCTTCTTCCTTTGTCAGCACCCTCACTTGCCTTGCCCTCCTGATGGCGTTGACGACGTCCATCACACCGCCGCCGCAGCGCTGCGCCTCCATACGTCGGTGGCTCGGGGGGTCAGTCTGATTGAAATGCATTTCTGCTAGCAGGCGATGAAGTTTAGCTTTTCGCGTGGTTTTGGCGCGCTTTCGGCTTTCGAGCAGATTTCCACCATGCTGCTTCTGCGAGAGCGAGAGGGTGAGAGCGGCTCAGCTCGAGAACATGTCGCCGCTGCCGCTGCTGCTGCTGGATGGAACTGTATAGTGTGTCTCAGAGTCTGGGGCACTTTTCGGGCTATAAAAGTAATGGCATTTTCCAGCTACGGTATCAAATCAGTTCTAGCAACCCTTTAGTGCAGAAGTGCATCGCAGTCGCAGTTTACACAGTTTATCTGTTAAAATCAACCACCCCCAAATAACCAACAAGATGAAATCCTTCGTAAGTGATGGGAAAAGAATAGTTCTTAAGAGTGGTGAATATTGTGGAATCAATGGACTGAGTGATTATAAAATTTAATTAGTGAATCGATCGAACTAGGTGGATTGTATAAGCATTCAAAGGGTATTTCAGCATAGTGATGATGTTTTTGTGAGTTGCTGAATTGTAGAACAAATTTCAAGAAATATGCAGAACAACATGTGATCTTTTCTGTACACAAACTATAAGTGTGCGGAAGTGTCCTGTGCTTATTTGACAAAGCATTTGACAAATGATTAAAACATTGAAGACATTGTTTGTTTTACAGAATAGATTTTTTATTTAAAACTTTCACAAAATAATTAAGATTCGGAAGAAGATTGATTAGTTCGTTTAAATTAATTAATGAATAAAACCAGCAAAAGGCTCCTGGAAATAGGGAAATTAGATATTTTACGGAAAAGTAACTATTTTTTTATGTTTATGTTTTGATGTTATCTACAGAAATACAAAAAAAAAAGTTCTGGAATATCGCTAATAGTTACAATTTCTACAAAGTTTTCATGTGTTCATACAAGTCTTTCTTTTAACTTAAATAAAGCTGTCCTTCTTTCTTCTTCTTCTTCTTCTTCTTCTCTATGGCTCTACGTCTCACTGGGACTTGGCCTGCCTCGCTTCAATTTAGTGATCTTTGAGCACTTCCACAGTTATTAATTGAAGGACTTTCTTTGCATGCCGTTTCATGAATTTGTATATTGTGAGGCAAGCACATACATTATGGCATGATACATTATGCCCAAGGAGTCCAGAAAATTTTCACGACTGGAACGGGAATCGAACCCGCCGTCTCCGGATTGACAATCCATAGCCTTAACCACTAGGTTAACTGGAGACCCCAGCTCACTATAGGATATCAGGCGGACAAAAATCAGAAAAGTGACTTCCACTAATGCTTGTTCTGAAATTTTCTATCGATAATAAACATATAAACTAAGAGAAATCTAGAATTTCAAGTTTCTAGCTGATGTAGTTACAAAGATATTGAGAATCATAGTTGAGTAAAGCTAAAAAATGTAATTTTCGCAAAAAAACAACACATAATTTCAAACCGATATTTTCTAGTTATTATCATCATTATCTATTGGTTTCAATACATCATTGATAAGATAATGAAGCAAGCTTTCCAACATACATGTGGTTTTGTGAAATAATTGAACCATTGCATGAAAAAAGGCACAAGAAGAAGTTGAAAAAGGCATGAGATTCAATAATCGGCATCTTTTTATTCCCAAACATTCCCAGGCTCAAAATCAGTTTATGGTCAAGCTTTAGGTCTACTCTAATGATTTTGTATGCGAAATGCTGCGGTAAATTGCGGTCTTGGGAGATTCAGCGTTTTTTTACGCACGAGACCGCCCGGGCGCACCCCTTGAGATTAAACGACGATTCTCAAACATTCTAAGCAAATTCCCTTGGAATTCATTTTTGAAAGTAACTACGCAATAGTGTTGATCATTCTCAGCACAAAAAATAAAAAAAAAAAAAACAAAATAAAAATTTAAAAAACAAAACAAATTCAAACTTATATTATCAGTTATTTGACCATATTGAAAATACGCCCTTTTCAAAACTTGGTCGTGATGTTTAAAAATGTTCATAAACAATATATTTAAGTCGAACCAACTAAAGAATACTAATAAATCCTCGAAAATATGACGAAAATATTTTTGTCCGCCTGCTTGTATGGGAATCCCCCATAGTGCAGCTGTCCTTCCGTTTTGGTCAAATATTTGACCCTATGCACTAGCAGCTTCAGGAACGGTTTGTCTAATAAGACTGATAACACTGCTCGACAAAATTTTACAAAATATGGTGTTATGGGATGAGAAAAAAAAATAACAGGGGTTTGGGACCCTAGAAGTGTCATAGTGAAAGAATTTTTCAAAAATATTGGACCGGGCCTTCACAGTTTAAAACCGAAGTTTGTATGAAGAACTTGGGGTGTTCAATTGATATGTGCATTAGAACGTGCCGTGCATATTTTTAGGCGTTTTCGGTATTTGGGTTAGTTTCGTTATTGCCTAACGCCTAAATATACGTACTGTGCGTTTTTATGCACATAGCTATTGAACACCCCAAGTTCTCCATACAAACTTCGGGGTTGAACTGCGAAGGCCCGGTCCAATATTTTTCAAAAATTCTTTCACTATGACACTTCTAGGGTCCCAAACCCCTGTTATTTTTTTTCTCATCCCATAACAAAATTTAGTGTTGAACGGTGTAATTAGAGCCAAGTTTGGTTACAAGTTAAACAATTCTTCATCTCATCGTTAGGCTCCCATTTTCATTAGGCTGCTCCCATTTCTTAAATCAGTTTTGCTGGGAAGATTGCAATTTCCTTAAAATAACTAATTTAGGCTAAATTCTACGACGGTTTCAGTATTTCTGGCAAAATTCGTCAAAATAATTAGTTTGAATTTCATAAAAAGCAGATTTTTATTTCATTTCAGCCATGAAATCCCTTTCATGCGATATATTTCTGGTTCTGGAACACATTTAAACCATATTTTTGAAAGTTTTTTTTTGTTCTTAAGTTTATTTAAGAAATGCAAGGATGCGTTTTACATTTGTATAATGAATTTAATGCACAAATTCTTCTAAAATGTTTACCTACATTTTTTGTAGCCAAAAGATGCCTTCAGAATTCCGACAAAAATTTCATGAATTGGACAAGATACGTCAAGTAAATTCCCGGGCTTCAATTCAATACTTAACCTTTTAGAACGCGCGCCTTTTTTGCCCTAAAACTGAACCGCGCTCGTGCTGTATACGGCGAGGGAGTTTTTTTTTGATAGTACAATGGCGCCGGTCCTGCAGTTAGCGTTGGGCAATTTTGAATCGATGTTCACAACATCGATGTTTTTGTTCCGATTGATCGATTTTTTTGAATCGATGTTGGAGCCCCACGAAATCAACCGAATCGATTTCATACATTCGATTTTTTTTTCGATTCTAAATATTAAATTACTTTTTGTTCAGAATACACTGTAGAATTTAACCATTAAAAATGTATATAAAATCGAGTTAAAAAGTACATAAAATCGAAGTACATGAAATCGAGGGTCTATATATCCCTTTCGGGACGGAGCGCAAAAAAGAGAAATCTCTATACAAACGGCTAAACTTTGGCTCTCCAGAACTCTTAGATTTCGCAACAAAACAACAATTATTTTTCCTCATTGCTAAAACTACTCTTTATCTTTCAATTTCTAGCTTTGAATACCTAGATAAATCAGAAATAAAAAATATGCGACAGATAAAACTTTTCCATGTTTTACGCTTTTTGTCCACTTTTTGTTTACCTTGTTGTGGTAAATCTCACAGGCAACGTAAACAAAAATTTGTTTACACACAAACAAGTATAAGTAATGGCTGAATTATTGAAACAGTTTACATCACATAAAAAAGTCAAAACAGATGAAAAAATATGCGAAACTGTTACCGATTAACAGCACAATTGTGCTGGTTCGTCACGAAAGGGATATTCTAGTATTCACTGAATCGAGGAATACCTGTATATCACAGGTTTCTTGGGCAATCCCTCTCAGGAGTCTAAGTGAATTTTTCTCATGATTCTAAAGGAATCCTCATTATGGTCTAGAGAGTACCTTTCAGGGTTCTAGAATATCCTTCTCAGAATTCCAGGTCTCTGGATTCAGAACATTTTTTTTTTTGAGAATCCGTCTCAGCATTCTAGATGAATTTCTCTTAATAATGTGGAGGATCCCTCTCTGGTTTCTGGGGCAATTTCTTTCAGGATTATAATGGGATGTCTTTCAATACTGCAGGAGAATTTATCTCAGGATAGAATGAAAGAATCCGCCAAGGAGTTCTAGAGATATTCGTCTAAGCATTCTGGGAGAATACCGAGGAAAATCTTTCGGGATTCTGAGGCAATCCGACATAGGATTCACGAGAATCTGAGCAAATCCCTCAGGATTCTAGAAGAGTTCCTATAAAAGATTCTGAGAGAATCCATCTCAGAAGACTGGAGTAATCTCGCCCAGGATTCTAGGGAAATCCTTAGTAGAATTCAGGGAGAATTCCTCTCTCTTTTCTAGTATAAGGTCTCTCAGGATGCTGGTGTGATAATTTTCAGCATTTTGAAGGAATCTCTCAGAATTTTAGAGGAATCCTCACAGTTATAGACGAGTCCTTTTTGAAATTCCGAAGGATTTTTTTCAGCAGGATGATCTGGGTGGATTCCTCTAAGGATTCTGGAAGACCCTCACTTAGGATCTCACTCAGAATTCTGAGGAAATCTTTCTCCGCATTCCCAGAAACTTCTCTCAGCATTCTCAAAATTGTGGCGAAATTCCTCTCCGAATTCTGGGGGAGTATTTCTTAGGATTCTGGGGGATTCCCACACAAAATTCTAGTGGTGTCCTGCTTAGGAATCTGTGTTAGATCCATTTAAGGTTCTGGAGGAATATCACTAAATATTCGGCGGGTACTCTTCCCAAGATTCTCTGAAACTTCGACTTTCTGGGGTAATCCCCGTCAGGATTCTGGGGGAATTCCTCTTGATATTCTGGGGAATTAGTCTCTTTCTGGAGAAATCCTTCGGATTCTGGGGCTATATTTTTCAAGAATCTAGGGCACTTTCTTTCCGAATTATTAATTATTGAAGAATTTCTCGCGAGATTCTGGGAAGAATTTTCTAGAGAAATTTGGTTTTTAGAGAATCCCTCGAATAGATTTTGTGATTCCTCTTAGGGTTCGAAAGAAACCCTTCTCAGCATTCTACGAGAACCCCAGTAGAATTCTGTTTTCTGTATTCTGGGGCAGTTGCTCCCAGAAATCCCTTTCAGGATTCTGGGAGAGTCCCTCTTAGTAGTCAGGGAAAATCCCTGACAAGATTATGAGAAGATTCTCTTGAGGTTCTGATGTAATAATTTAAAATATTCTAGAGGAATCACTCTCAGAGTTCTGGGACAATCCCTTTCAGGAGTTTAGGGGAGTCCTTTCAAAGATTCTGGGGGAGTGTCTTTCAGGAAACTGCGGTAATTTTTCTGTTTATGTGGGAATGCCTCTCAGAATTCCACAGAATCCTCCTCAAGATGCTGGGGAAGTCCATTCTAAAAGTTTTCGTAACCCCTTCCAGGAAGAATTCTTATCAAAGTTTCGGAAAAAAATCTTCTTAGGTTTCTAGATATATTTCTCTTAAGAATCTGGAAGACCTCCTCATAAGTTCTCTCTTAGAATTCTGGAAAATCACTCGTGGAGTTCTTGGGAATACCTTTCGGGATTCTGGTAGAATTATTCTCAGCTTTCTAAAGGATTCTACCCAGGATTTTAGGGAAATTCTGGGAGAATACTTAAAAGGATTTTGGAGGAATTCTTCTCAGGATTCTGGGGGAATCCTATCTCCCAGAATTCTGTGAGAGTATATCTCAGGTTTCTTTGGCAATCCCGCTCAGTACTTTGATGGCACCTTTCTCAAGATTCTGGAGTAATCTTTCTTAGGGTTCTAAGCTACCCTTTTCAAGACTCTGGGCCATTTCTTTTAAGTTTCTTGGGTAATTCATCTTAGAATTCCAAAAATATTTTTTGTGAGAATCTCTCTCAGTATTCTAGATGAATTTATCTCAAGAATGTGGAAGAACCGCTCTTGAAATTAATCTCAGGATTCTGGGAGAATTTATCTTAGGATTCTGGGATAATCCATTTTCAGATGATAATTAACCTGGGCTTGTTAGGGGAATATCTGTGAGTAAAAAGAAAATCGCGTAAAGTACTGTTCCTTTGAATTCCACTAAGAATTTGTATCCTTTGACAGATACGTATTTCGACCTCAACTGTAAGGTCGTCTCCAGTGTATTATACTTGACTCGACTTTAATTTACAGATTTTGGAACATTTTGGGAGAACCCCTTGGGAGCTTCTCTTAGGATTCTTATACAAACTATCACATGATTCTGGGAGAATTCCTCTCGGGACTCCGAGACAATCCGTCTCATAGATATGGAGTTATCTCTCTCAGGGTTCTAGGAAAATCCTTAACAGAACTCAGAGAGAAATTCTTGCCAAGATATCGGAAAAGTCTTGCACATTTGAAAAAATCACCGACTTCGGTAGTGTTAGCAACTTTTACTTAACTTCGTTAGAGTTTGATAGATGAACGATACAATTTTACTGAACGCTCTGCAGTTGAGTTTTCAGTAAAAATTATCGAACGCCACTAGCTGTGTGCTTTCTTTTCTAGATAATGTCGCTCAGGAATCTGGTGTAATCATTTTCAGCATTCTGAAGAAATCTCTCTCATAATTCTAGAAGAACTCCTTTCAGAATTCTGAAGGAGTCTCTTGAAAGATTCTGGGGGAATTTCCCTCAGCAGTCTGCAGGAATTTATCGCAGTACTATATGGGAATACTTCTCAGAGTTCTAGGGAATATCAGGTCCTCACGATTTCTCTTTCGATTAAAAAATATTAAATTTCTTTTTTTTTTTAAATGCGCTGTCTTAACGTTATATCCATTTTCGAATCATAATCGCAAAATGTTCGATGTGCAATCTCAAATTTTGATATTGAATTTATTTAGACAAATAAAACATACCATGAACTTGAACTAAATGTCTTTATTGTTGATATTTCTCGGTGAACGAATAAAACAAACTTGTTTTCTGCGTGACGTTTCGGCCTAATCACATTTCGGCCATCTTCAGACGCAATTTGATCGCCGCAGCTGATGCTACCTCCTATCCAGCTGAGAGATCACGTAAGATCAGCGTATCACGTAAGACAAACGCTTGTTCATGGAACTTTCTCTCTCTCTCTTCTTGGCGTAACGTCCTCACTGGGACAAAGCCTGCTTCTCAGCTTAGTGTTCTATGAGCACTTCTACAGTTATTAACTGAGAGCTTCCTCTGCCAATGACCATTTTGCATGCGTATATCGTGTGGCAGGCACGAAGATACTCTATGCCCAAGGAAGTCAAGGAAATTTGCTTTACGAAAAGATCCTGGACCGACCGGGAATCGAACCCGTCACCCTCAGCATGGTCATGCTGAATACCCGTGCGTTTACCGCCTCGGCTATATGGGCCCTTCATGGAACTTTATCATTCTTTATAAAGAAATATGAAATAATGGAGGCGCGTGATAGTTAATAGAATGAGGATATATTCGATGCTAGATTTCTCGTTATTCAAACTATGATGATCACTTTTAGTGTAAAATCATGCTCTGTGTTCGAAAACGCAAAGCAAAAAAAATACAGTAGAGCGCAAATTGTTTGACTTTCCATACAAGGCTGTCGATTTGAAATCGATTTTTGTTCTATTTTTAAGCGTAGTTGCTCCCTTCATACATCTCTATTTCTGTAAACAAAGCTCCGATTGAGCTGAACTTTTTACTGTAACTGATTAACATATGATGTTTCAAATGTAAATTGTGATAGTTTTTTTTAAATGTTTTTTTTTTCTTACTGGAAAAAAATACAAATCTTTTGGAAATTTTGCTCGAATTTAAGAAGATTGGCTTATATAATCAAGAATATCTGGAATCCCACTGATTTGATGTAAAAGTTATGTTCAGATGATCGAAACATATTATATTCAACTTTCTATTCATGCAAAAAGATTGAAAATTCGTTGACTGCAACGCAAAATATTTAGTAAATTCCATATTGCTAAAAAACTCTAGAGCTCAATTTTCAGGAAAAACTCAAAAGCTATCCTACTTAAAATTTTTGAAGCATAATTATCAAAAATTTAGGTCGTTGATAGAAGTTAATGACTCGTTTTTTTTTGCAAACTAGTGCAATTCGAATAGTTTGAAATATAAATTTTGGAAAGCTCTTAGGGGAAGGTGGGGTAATATGCACCCCCTAAGCAAACGCGGCGCTATAGCTAAGATTAAGATGATTTTATGGGTGTCTTGCGTTTTGAAAGTTAGTTTACCTATTTGACTAAGACATGCCAACTTTTGGTCCGCGTGATATCAATTTTACCGAATCAAATTAACAATTTAAAAAAGTGTTACGTTTTGGTTGCTGAAAAACTGTTGGGGGCAAAACGCACCTTGAGGTGGGGCAATACGACCTCTGGCATTTTCTAATTCTAATTCTAATGAAATACCAGGCGGCTCCATCTTACTGTCTACGGCAGCAAATGGAAGGTGTAGGAGGCGGATGGTAGTTAATAAGTTGATTCCATATAATCAGCGCGCAATTGCTTAAATTGTGTGCGCTTCAAATAAGACAATCTTTCCAAATGTGGAAAATCCTCGTTTTCCACGCTTTTCATTCGAGTATTCTTTGCATTCTTGGGCTTGTCCGGCTCAGTTTTACGTCTAGTTTGCTTGCATCGAATGGAACTTCTCATATATAATGAAATAGCGTGAGGGCGTTTTGCCCCGGGGGTGCGTATTACCCCAGGTTACCCTATTCGAAAATTCTGCAAAAACTTGTTGAAATAATGATGAAAAATACAAAAAACAAAACAAACCTTCCTTATGAAGATTTATAAGGAAGGTTAAAGACTTTTTAGAGGACTTCTGGATAATTCTAAAACTCCAGAAAGTTTTTCTGAAAATTGAATCTAGTTATTATAAAAAGTAAAACAGTAAGTACTGTAATCACTTTTTCAAAAAACCTGAAATGTATTTCCAGGTTTCTAGGTAAATAGTTAAATAGTAAATTTCTGGCAAGAAAAAAACGAATAGAGAGAGTATATAAATTTTAGAAAATCTCACGAATATTGTCCAAATTATTTATAAATTTCCAAAACTTTCAAAACAGCTTTTTATAGATATTTTGGAAAAAAAATCATAGAAAAGTCCCAATTCTAAAAAAAAAGTACAAATCAATAATTGGAAAACTTTCCAAGAAATTTTTGAATAACAAGAAAAAGCATTAGCAAAGTATTGTGGGCGCAAGTATAAGTTACACTAGAGCTCTGTAAAGAAATCTAAATAGACCAGTACATCTGAACTTCTTCACAAAGATCTGGAAAATAATTGTCTGTGCTGCATATTTGCAAAAAAAAAAACACGAATAAGTTTAAACGTTGAAGATTTTTTTTTTTTCTTATTTTTGTATTATTTGTTTTACTGGGTTTCAATTTAGTAATCGATTTCAAATCTAAGATATTTATGTCAAATGATACTGCTCTACAAATCATAGAATCAAACTCCATATTTTCATGCTTCAGATTGCTCTGTTCGTCATCCTGGCCATCGCTGCCGTCTATGGCGCTGAGGAGACCAAGACCACCGAGAAGCGAGGCATCTACGGTGGATTGGGCTACGGATACCCCGGCTACGGTGGCTACTACGGTGGACTCGGTGGATACGGAGGACTGGGCTATGGTGGATACCACTCTGCTGGATACTACGGTGGATACCCAGGTAATTGATTGTTCCCTGTCACATGCTCCTATCTCTCTCCATCCTACATCCCAAAAACCTTACTAACCGATAGCTGGTGGTGCAGGATACCTCGGCGGGCACGGATACTACAGCGGCGGTCTGCACGGATACCCATACGGAGGACTGGGCTACCACGGATTCCACTAAGCGGCGACGACGAGGACGATGACGATGAGCTCCTATGCGAAACAAGGCTGTTCCTTTCCAACCCACCAAAACGATGTGTCTACACTATGAGGCGAAGACTTTCCAACACACTACAACATCTTCCATTCGTTGGGACCAACGCGTGTGTAAAATGAAGTATTCAACAACAGAACGAACATCACTATCGGACGACATGTATATTTTTTATATCCAGATTTTTATACGTCTACTACTCTCCTTTTATACTCAATATCGACGAAGCCGATACACTGTCAGTGATGTAGTGTTTCAAAATTTTACCAATGTGTAAATACTTGTGATGATTTACTATTTCGTACGACATCTTTTACTCTTTTACCCCCATTCTAGTATGTAGATTTTGTACAGTACAATAAAAAAAACGTTTAAAACTCGAAAACCTTGTTTTTTTTGTAATTTATTACAATAGCAAATATCAAATCGTGCAAATAGCTAAAGCTGAAAAGATGGAACAGACTCCCTATAAAGGACACATTCAAAAAAAAAATGATGATTGGAATGGTCCACGGCAATGCCATTGGAAAACTTTTTGTTCCTTTCCTTCGGTGACATAAAACAAATTTAAAATTAAAAAAAAAGTGATGGATCAACTTGAATGCGTTTATATTCTTTTGTATCTTGAAGTTTTTTTTCTGTCTGATGGCTTAGACGATTTTTTGACGAGAAAATAGAGGCAAGCCAATTTCAGGGGAAACAGATGGAAGAATTCCATCTGGACGAAATTCCTTTAGAAAGCTCTGATCTACAGTGAATTCGAACAATTCTCAGCGACATCCTTGAAGCGACACAGAGAACGAATTCATTCGAAAAATATGTGTATCATTTTTTTTTTTGAAATATTGCATAAGAATTCTGGGAAAGTGTTCAGTCGAATCTATAATATTTACGGTGGAAATCTTAAAGCAACGTTTGTCAAAACTAGTTATATAAGAGAAATTGTAAGAAATGTTTTGGAATAACAAATATTTTCGATAGTTTAAGCCTAACTTAAATAAAATAAATGGATTAGGGTGACATTGGGTATTATCGGCAGGTTTCTTCTCTTCGTCATGGGGGGTTTTTGTCAGCCAAACTGCTTGAGACTTGGCCATATAATTCAGCTTAGTTGGGAAGGATTTAAGGCCAACTCCAAGTTAAATTGGTTTCAAAAAAAACCCCAAGGCTAAAAGAACAAAACGGCCGAGAATAGGTAATTTCCCCTATCTTATGAAAAATAATTCTGATGTGGATAAAACTTCGGATTTTACAAAAAAATGAATTTGAAATTCGCAACATTTTATAATAATTATACAGAGGATAGTCAAAATGATCGGGATAGGCAAAATTTTCACTTCAGATATGGCTGTTGTTACGAGTGTAGACCTGAGGTCCTGAACTCAAAGATAGTTTGGCTGACCTGGAATATTCCTTTAGTGTCTTTAAATGACATTTGAGGTTTTAAAAGCTTCGCGAATCCCAGCAGATTATTTATTATTTATTATTTATGACAAAAACACATAAAGTTATTCTTGTAGATCTGGAGGACTTCATTATAGGATAGTTTAGACGAATCTGAATGTCCCAAAGAATTATAATAAGCTAGTAGACTTCAGATTGCTCCAGTAATTATTATTGATTATGCAGCGGTACTCAGTTAAACAGATATGAATACTGTTACGAGTGTAGACCTGAAGTCCTGAACTCCAAGGTAGTTTGGCTGACCTGAAATATCTGTGTAGTGTCTCTAAATGACATTTGAGAAATCAAGAGCTTCGCGGATGCCAGCAGATTATGCAATACTATTATTTATGGCGAAAACACTTATAATTATTCTTGTAGATTTGAAGGACTTCATTATAGAACAGTTTGGACGAATCTGAATGTCCCAGACTTTAGATTGGTCTACTAACCTTGGATAAATATGAAACGTTACTCAGTATAACAGATATGGCTGTTGTTACGAGTGTAGACTTGAAGTCCTGAACTCCAAGGTAGTTTGGCTGACCTGGAATATCCCTGCACTGTCTCTAAATGACATTTGAGATTTCAAGAGCTTTGCAGATCCCAGCAGATTATGCAATACTATTACATACATTTATTTGTTCAATATCATTAAGACAAGACATAATCAACAATAGTACCCCACAATACTCGGTTTGTGGCTACCGCTCTCCATCCTCGGTCGCGCCCAATGCTCGCCAAGTCACGCTCCACCTGGTCCGCCCATCGTGCTCTCTGCGCTCCACTCCTTCTTGTGCCAACCGGATCAGTTGCAAACACCAGCTTTGCAGGTTTGTTGTCCGGCATTCTTGCAACATGCCCTGCCCACCGTATCCCTCCGGCTTTGGCCACCTTCTGGATGCTGGGTTCGCCGTAAAGTGCAGCGAGCTCGTGGTTCATCCTTCTCCGCCACACACCGTTCTCCTGCACACCGCCGAAGATCGTCCTTAGCACGCGTCGCTCGAAAACTCCGAGTGCTTGCAGGTCCTCCTCGAGCATGGTCCATGTCTCGTGCCCGTAGAGGATCACCGGTCTTATTAGCGTTTTGTACATGGTGCATTTGGTGCGTGGGTGAATCTTTTTCGACCGCAGTTTCTTCTGGAAATTGGAATTCTTTGAATGTCACGGCTCACGTTGTTGTCAGCCGTCAGTAAGGATCCGAGGTAGACGAATTCCTCCACCACCTCGAAAGTATCCCGTCTATCGTAACATTACTACCCAGACGGATCCGGTCGTGTTCGGTTCCGCCTAACAGCATGTACTTTGTTTTTGAGGCATTCATCACCAGTCCGACCTTTGCTGCTTCGCGTTTCAGGCGGGTGTACAGTTCTGCCACCGTTCCAAATGTTCTAGCGATAATGTCCATGTCGTCCGCAAAGCACACAAATTGACCGGATTTTGTGAAAATCGTTCCCCGGCTGTTGAGCCCGGCTCGTCGCATCACACCTTCCAGAGCGATGTTGAAGAGTAGACATGAGAGTCCATCACCTTGTCGCAGTCCCTGGCGAGATACGAATGAACTGGATAGTTCACCCGAAACCCTTATACGCAGTTTTGCACACCGTCCATCGTTGCTTTAATCAGTCTAGTCAGCTTCCCAGGAAAGCCGTTTTCGTCCATGATTCTCCATAGCTCTGCGCGGTCGATACTGTCGTATGCCGCTTTGAAGTCGATGAATAGGTGGTGCGTTGGGACCTGGTATTCACGGCATTTCTGGAGGATTTGCCGTACGGTAAAGATCTGGTCCGTTGTCGACCGGCCGTCGATGAAGCCGGCTTGATAACTTCCCACGAACTCATTTGTTTTAGGTGACAGACGACGGAAGATGATCTGGGATAGCACTTTGTAGGCAGCATTCGAAATAGTGATCGCCCTGAAGTTCTCACATTCCAAATGGTCGCCTTTCTTGTGAATGGGGCAGATTACCCCTTCCTTCCACTCCTCCGGTAGCTTTTCGGTTTCCCAGATCCTGACTATGAGCCGATGCAGACAGGTGGCCAACTTTTCTGGGCCCATCTTGATGAGTTCAGCTGCGATACCATCCTTACCAGCTGCTTTGTTGGTTTTGAGCAGGCGAATGGCATCCTTAACTTCCCTCAGCGTGGGAGTTGGTTCATTCCCGTCCTCCGCTGTACTGGCGTCGTCGTTTCTTCCGTTGCCGTGGGCTCCCGTGCCTACGTTCTCCACGCCGTTCAGGTGCTGATCGAAGTGCTGCTTCCACCTTTCGATCACCTCACGTCCGTCCGTCAAGAGGCCTCCGTCTTTATCCCTGCATATTTCGGCTCGCGGCACGAAGCCGTTGCGGGATGCGTTGAGCTTCTGATAGAACTTCCGTGTTTCTTAGGAACGGCATAGCAGTTCCATTTCTTCACACTCCGCTTCTTCCAGAGATTTGTATAGGAATTCTTTAAGATAATTTTGGGGGGAAATTCTCCAAGGAAATTCTCCAAGAAGCCATCCAGAAATTCCTTCACAACTGCCTCCGAGAAATCTTTAAGGAGTTCATCCACAGATTTATTCAGGAATCCATCCATTAATATTTTGAAAAATACCCCTTGCAGCTCCTACAAAGAAGTTTCTTCAGTTTGTTTTGCGATTTTTTCTTTAATTCTTTTACAGTCACTGCGACTTACTTTCACTATATAAGTACTCACATGCTGGAAGCTATTTCAGACATTTTTCCAGGAAATCCTTCAGGAATTCGTTCAAGGAAGACTATTTCGGAATCCTTCCAGAGTTTCCTCCCGGAATTTCTCTAGAAAATGCACCATGAATTCCTCTAGGAATTCCTTCTTGAATTCCTCCAGTCGATTCTTTCTGAATATATTCCAGCTATTCGTCCAGGAATTCCATCAGGCGAATTGCAGGATTTTTCCGAAGTCCTTACGCATTTTTGCGCATCGTCCATGATCAGTCTGATCTGGTCAGCTTTCTACGAAAGACGTTCTCGTATTTTCAATAATGGCTCTATGTAGTCGATACTGTCGTATGCCTCGATGTGTCGGTAAACAGGTGATGCGTTGAAACCTGGTATTCATGACATTCCTGATTCGCCATACACAAAATTTTCGAACAGACACGGTGAAGTTCACCGGCCGGCATTTGTCATCCACTTGCCTGCATATTCATTTTCAGCTGCTCGATATTCGTTTGTCAACAGAATGAAAGTCAGTGAATATTTGTAAGCATCTTAGAAAATGTTAAATTGCCGATGAAATATTAACGTTCCGATTACACAATGGTGTTTCTCGATCGGTTTCATATTCAATGATTACGAAATGACTGACTGTGTAAAGATGAAGAGCGACAATGCCATTTTTGTTTTGAATATTCAGTTCAGAATTATTTAAATTCGTGCTGTTTTCTGTCAATGACTGTGAACATTTTGCACCCTGTTGTCGACGAAGCCGGTTCATAGTTTTCCGTAAATTTATTCGTTTAAATTAAGGAGATTTATAGATTTCTCAACGTGCGTTCACTAATAAAATGCATGTATTTAATATAATCGAGATAAGTATTGCAAAACGTTGGCATTACATACCCCAGTGAAATACTAATGAATCAAACTCAATCAAGTAATCTTGATTGATGTAAGAGGTAAAAGATCTGAAATTAATATATAAAATTTATTCCTAGAACGTCTGAACAATTGCATTATTTAATATTTGAACATCAAATGAATAACTTGCTGCTATTCATTAGATATTACAAGAGCTAAATATATCATATATAGACTGTTTCAGAAATTATAAATACACTTTGTTTATTAAATTAAATGAACTGTTTGAATGATTTTTACCAACTTCTTTCAGTGTATAGCATATAATACTCCATATTTTTATAATTCTTTTCAATTGTCTTGATATTTATGCTGTGCTTATGATGAAGAGTTGCCCACCAGTTGGTTGGATGGCCTCATATGCCCAATCTACAAGAAAGGGCACAGACTGGAGTGTGCCAATTACAGAGGGATTACTGTTAGCATATGCAATATCAAACATTACCCGCAATACCCAATGATGTCAATCATGGTAGGCCATGCCTTTTTGAATTGTACCGTCTAGTTAATGAACTCTTTCTTTTCCGATTCAACCGTCAAGCGAAGTAGTTCGTTCTTCGGCTCTCTCCCCATTTTCCAATAGGTTATGGGCCAGAGTTTTAGCCATTTTTTTTCTCGAAAAGTGAATCGCGAAATTTGTCCGAACGATGAACGCGCCAGGAAATTCCCAGCAGGTTGGTGATGGTGCTGCTGCTCAAAGGGTGCACAGTTCAACGAGTCTGCCGTCGATCGAGCGTCTAGTGGGGCGAGAAAATTGGCCCACGTGGAAGTTTGCGGTCCAGACGTTTCTCGAACTGGAAGACCTATGGGAAGCAGTCAAGCCGACACCGAATGCGGACGGAACGGATCCTGCCGTCGACCCGTTGAAGGACAGAAGAGCGCGGGGGAAAATTATTCTGCTGCTTGACCCAGTCAACTACGTCCACGTGCGTGAAGCGAAAACAGTCAAGGAAGCGTGGTCCAAGCTGGAATCGGCGTTTGAAGACACGGGGCTCACGCGAAAAGTTGGTTTGCTGCGAAAATTAATCACGGCGTCCCTAGCAACCAACGGGTCCATGGAAACGTACGTCAACACGATCGTAGCAACCGCCCACCAGTTGCGTGGCATCGGGTTCGACATCAGCGAGGAATGGATCGGCACTCTCCTACTGGCGGGCCTGCCAGAAGAGTATCGGCCGATGATAATGGCACTGGAGAATTCCGGAACAGCAATTACCGGTGACATCGTCAAAACGAAGTTGCTGCAGGAAGTTCGTGTGTCGTCGTCGTCAGCGGCGGGTGCTGCGTTTTCAAGCAACAAGCACCACGGCCGAAAACCGAAGCAAACCGACCCACCGCCTCAAGGTAAGGGACCCAAGTGCCGACGGTGCCAGAAGTACGGCCACATCGCCCGAGAATGTCCTCAGAAGGAGCCCAGGAATGGTAACGCGTGGTGCACGGTTCTTTCTGCGATTTCCGAAGATGATGGCAACTGGTACTTCGACTCCGGTGCATCGAATCATTTCTCAAGAACGGAAAGTTCGCTGGAAAACGTCCGGCGGCATGGTGGCACGGTGGTCGCTGCCAACCGAGGTTCGATGGAAGTTGTTGCGAAGGGAAGCATGAAGCTGAGACCTGAATGCTGTCCAGAAGACCCTCCGATCGAGGTGCACGAAGTCCACGTGATTCCGGAGCTGTCGGCAAACCTGCTATCCGTGAATCAAATCGTGCAACGAGGGCACACCGTCACGTTCACCACCGACGGTGTCACAGTGAAAAATCCAGAGGGACACATCATTGCTACCGGAAGTAGAACGAATGGTCTATTCAAGCTGGACCAAATCCCGTCTACGAAAGCACTGGCATGCGCGCCGGTGGTCACCGCTGATCTGTGGCACAGAAGGATGGGTCACATCAATTTCAACAGTCTGCAGCGCCTGAGGGGCGGCCTGGTGTCGGGCCTCGAATTCAGCGACGTAGCCAAGAAGGATGAGAACTGCAGGATTTGCGCGTTAGGTAAGCTTTCTCGTTTGCCTTTCAGCAATGTCGGTTCAAGAGCGACAGAGCTTTTGGAACTGGTACACTCCGACATCTGTGGACCAATGGAGACGGACTCGTTGGGTGGTAGCCGGTATTATCTCACCTTCATCGATGACAAGTCGCGGAGAATCAGCGTGTACTTCCTAGCCGAGAAGTCGGCGGAAAGTGTGTTCAAGGCCTTCGAAGATTTCCGGCGCTCAGCTGAAAGACAGACTGGTAAGAAATTAAAAGTGCTACGTACGGACAACGGGAAAGAGTTTACCAACAAGCTTTTGGGTGACCATCTGAAGCGATTGGGAGTCCACCACCAAACTTCGGTCGACTACACGCCCGAGCAAAACGGACTGGCGGAGCGTGTAAACCGCACCATTGTGGAGCGTGCGAGGTGTATGCTCTTTGAAGCAAACCTACCGAAGAGTTTTTGGGCAGAAGCGGCAGCAACGGCTGTGTACCTAGTTAATCGTTCTCCGACGAAGGGGCACGATAAGACACCGGAGGAAATGTGGAGTGGTAAGAAACCGAGTCTAGCACACGTCCGTGTTTTTGGGTCGTCGGTGATGGCCCACATACCGAAGCAGAAACGTAAGAAGTGGGATGCAAAAGCGCACGAATGCATTCTCACTGGGTTCGATGAAGACACCAAAGCGTACCGCCTGTGGGACCCGAAAGCGAAGCAAGTAATCAAGCGACGAGATGTAAGTTTCATCCGTGAAGGAGGAGTGGCACAAGCCGCTAGCAATGTCAAGGCAACAGAAGCACGGAAAACGATTCGACTGGACCTGGATGGCGAATTCCCGTGGGAACCGGCTGCCTGCAAAAGGGAACCTACCGTGCAAGGTAGCACCGAGCAAGCAACGGCAACACCATTCGACGAAGACGATTCCGACAGCGAATACAGCGATACCGTGGGTCCTATTCCAGATGACACTGTGACAACTCCTGCGCTCCCGTCGCGCACATCTTCAAATCCGCCCGAGTCACCGGCGTTGAGGCGAAGCGGCAGGGAGCGCTTTCTTACAGGCAAGTTGAGAGATTATTTCTAGATTGAGTTTAAATAAGGGCGAAAGTAACATGAGAGAGTTCTCTTTATCGACTCTCTCTTCTGCAAATTAAAGTGACAAGATGCAAATTTAATCGAACTTTTTTACACTTAGACGCTAGATTGCATCGCAACCAAGCGATTTATGACTATAAAGTGCAATCATACTTGCATCTTGTCACTTTAATTTGAAGAAGAGAGAGTCGATAAAGAGAACTCTCTCATGTTACTTTCGCCCTTTTTTAAACACAATCTAGATTTTTTCAAAACCACTGGACTACCCTCCACCCGTTTTACAGGCGAACCTGACGACAGCACGGCAACCGCCGAGCACGATGATGGTCCTGAAGCTCAAGCAAGCCGCTTGCAGCAGGGATTCGTCGTCACAAACCGGACGAAGACCAACGATTCACGTACCCCATCCGAGGCGTTAAATGGTCAACAAGGCGACCTGTGGAGAGCTGCGATGGACGATGAGTATAAATCGCACATCGAGAACGGTACATGGGAACTGGTCGAGTTGCCACCGAACCGCAAAGCCATAGGTTGCAAGTGGCTGTTCAAGACGAAGGAGGATACCATGGGGAACGTCGTCCGTCACAAGGCCAGGCTCGTGGCCCAGGGATTCTCGCAGAAGTTTGACGTCGACTTTGATGAGGTTTTCGCTCCTGTCGCCAAACAGGCCACATTTCGTTCGCTCTTGACCATCGCAAGCCGGCGCCGAATGCAGGTGAAACATGTGGATGTCAAGACTGCGTACCTTCATGGGAAGCTGGACGAGCCCATCTACATGAAGCAGCCGGAAGGATACTCCACGGGAGACCCCAACACAGTCTGCCGGTTGCGGAGAAGCATATACGGGCTGAAGCAATCCGCTAGTGTATGGAACCTGCGGATCGACGAGGTGCTCCGGGAAATGGGGTTCAAGCCTTCAGAAGCGGATCCATGCCTGTACGTCCGGCGAAAAGGCAAATCGGTCTCGTATATCCTGCTCTACGTCGACGACATGCTGATTGCCACTCGGAGCGAGGAAGAATTCGCCACGATTTATGGAGAGATACGGAAGAAGTTCGAGGTTGCCAATCTGGGGGACGTGAAACAGTTCCTTGGCATTGAAGTCGAGCGAGATTCCGACGGATTCGAATTGAACCAGCGCAGCTACATCACGAAACTTGTAGAGCGACACGGTCTGAAGGACGCCAAACCGTCGAAGATACCGTTGGATCCAGCCTACCTACAACAGAAGGAGGAGGAGAATCGGCTGCCGAGCAACGCGCAGTATCTCAGCCTGATTGGAGGTCTATTGTACGTGGCTGTCCATTCACGTCCGGACATAGCGGTCAGCACATCGATTCTGGCACAGAAGTCGAGCTGCCCCACGCAGTTGGATTGGCAGGAGGCCAAAAGAGTTCTCAGGTACCTGAAGGCCACATGCGACTATAAGTTGCACCTTGGGTCATCGAACTCTGGTTTGGAGCTGTTTGCGGATGCTGACTGGGCCGGCAATCACCGTGACCGGAAATCCAACACCGGTTTCCTGATTCGTCTCGGAGGCGGTATCATAAGTTGGGCATCCAGGAAGCAAACCTGCGTTGCGCTATCCTCCACAGAAGCGGAGTTCGTGGCGTTGGCAGAGGCTTGCCAGGAGCTCACTTGGATGAAGAAGCTGCTAGCGGATTTCGGCGAGGACGTCTCGGCACCAGTACCAACCTACGAAGACAACCAAAGATTTATAAAGTTAGTTTGTAGTGATAGAATTGAAAAACGATCCAAACATATCGACACTAAATACTTTTATGTTAGGGACCTGCAAGAGAAGAAACAGATTAGTTTGCAATATTGTCCAACTGAAAATATGCTTGCAGATATACTAACAAAGCCTTTGCAACAGTGTAGGATTAAAATATTGAACAAGCAGTTAGGGCTATTGCCAAGTCAGTTCGAGGAGGAGTGTTAGAATATGCAATATCGAACATTACCCGCAATACCCAATGATGTCAATCATGGTAGGCCATGCCTTTTTGAATTGTACCGTCTAGTTAATAAACTCTTTCTTTTCCGATTCAACCGTCAAGCGAAGTAGTTCGTTCTTCGGCTCTCTCCCCATTTTCCAATAATTACCCTATTAAATTCGGCGTATAAGATACTGTCGCGTGTCCTGTTCAACAGACTGCGACCTGTTGAGGAGTCCTTCGTCGGCGAAAACCAGTGGAGGAAGCTTATGCTCCTCTGAAGAGAGAGACAGCGAGGATAGGCTTGACGATTAACTCTACCAAGACGAAGTACATGATAGCGGGTAGAGACAGAAGCAGGCCTAATGGTGTTAGTGCTGAGGTAGTGATTGATGGGGAAGTGTTTGAAGTTGTTGAAGAATTTGTTTATCTTGGAACACTAGTGACATGTGACAATGACGTTTCCCGTGAAGTGAAAAGGCGTATTGCAGCTGCGAATAGGGCCTTTTACGGATTGCGTAGCCAGCTTAGGTCCCGTAACTTGCAAACGTAAACAAAATTCTCTCTGTATAAGACGCTGATTCTTCCGGTTGCCCTCTACGGTCACGAAGCGTGGACGTTAAAGGAGGTAGACCGAAAAGCTTTTGGAGTTTTTGAGCGCGAAGTGCTGCGGACAATTCTCGGTGGGAAACAAGAAAATGGAGTGTGGCGCAGACGCATGAATCACGAGTTGTACCAAGTGTACGAAGATGCGAATATTGTGAAACGTATAAAATACGGCAGACTTCAGTGGGCTGGACACGTAGTGCGAATGTCGGAAGAAAGAATAGCGAAAATAATATTCAGCAGAGAACCCGGTAGAAGTAGGCGACTTCGTGGGCGGCCGCGAACTCGCTGGCTGCACGCGGTTGAAGAAGATCTACGATCCCTTCACGTTCGGGGAAACTGGAGGAACATCGCCCAAGACCGACGAAGATGGTGCTCTACTATACGCTCGGCGTTGGAGTAAAGTTACTCTGTAGCCAACAAGGTATCAAGGTAGGTGTCTTGATATTTTGAAGAACAGTCGAGTTCTTTAACAAATAACTAATATTTTTCAAATTTGGATTTGCACAAAGGTGTTTTTTAATGAGATCAACATTATTTATCACTAAATATTAAAATGGTGGCTTTTGATCAAACATATATCAGTAAAAATTACTCTTACCAATCGAGAAATATCTTTTATTATCGATACAGCATTTTTTATTGTTTTTGGAAATTAAATATTTTATCTGTGAGATTTTTTTCTTTTCTACTATGCTACATTTTTTTTGCCACTTTGTGCAACTTCAAATTGTAATCATCTAGTTTACAGAGCCCTATTTTTTAACTTTTGCCAGAAACATCAACAAAATTATTTGCTTCGTTAGCATGTTTACTATAAGAGCTAGAAGGAACTTTTTTGGATATTGTGCTCAAATAGAAATGGTAGTAAATCATTGGTATATTTATAATTTCTGAAACAGTCTATAGGAGTAAATTTAAAATATTATTTTCAGGTATTTTACTTCTTAATTTAATCATATCAATGATCTTTTCGGTCTCCATATGCTTTCAATAAACATGTTGGCACTATTCGGGTAGCAATACTTATCCCTATTTAACCCTAAAAGGGATACCTGGGGTCCACTGGACCCCAGGCGCCTTTCAGAGCTCGTCTTTGATGGAACACACTCAGCGAGGTGACGAAACTGAGGTTATGAAGGTATCCCTTTTAGGGTTAAGCATTCGGCGAATTCCCTTTATGGAAATATTTAAATAGCTAACTTAAGTATGCACGTTTATATCGTTCAATTATTGTTAACGCCGGATGAGTTTGCAACAGTACAAGCAATCTTGCTTACAATCTTCGATTCAACTTCTTTGTTTCTTTGATTGCAAGAAGTTTGAATTGCTATCAACATTCACGATACCATGTGATAGGTATCCGTTGAATAGGTTTGCCAAAACATATCATGCTTCCTAAATGGATCCCACCCGACGACAAGCTTTTGATTAGCATTTTGATGATCATGCTTCGATTACTAATCGCAAATGGTGCTCTTAACGGACGCTACCGGCGTAGGCGCAGAGGCATATGCAATTGATTTTGGCATTCCGGTATGCCTTTGGATGGTTTTGTTGTCACGTCCCACCATTATTACGTTATCAATTCACTTTCTTCGGTACCATATTTTGCTTCTGAAGCGCAGTTATGGAGCCCATTCGATTATGAAATAATGTGGGACGATTTGTCGGCGAATGTACACATTCTACGTGGTCGCCGACGCATCGGTTGGATGAACTTTTGATGAACACAGGGCGAGGGTGAGTATGATTTGAGAATGGTCAATTAGTTCCGTTACGGGTTGGGAAATATTTCGGCGCAATCTGTGGGGTTGTGTGTTGAACATTGACGAAACATCGGTTAATTGGCGTTTTTCGGTGGGAATCAAATGCTACCGGAACAATTAAATTTGTAGGTTCGTGACTTGAATAGCATTGAAGTCTCTAGGATTTCTTTCGTGATACTGATAGACGGAAAGCCGTTCGATAAAGTAATAAATAAATTTAATAGATTTTATCCTAATCTACATCGTTACATGGAAATGCATAACTAGTAACAACATGGAAATGGCAAACGGACAGCGTCAAACGGTCCTAGGATTTCGAAGGTTAGGGCCCTCATTTCTTCTGGTATCCATTGTGCGTAATGTCTACGTCGTAGCTGGAAGGGCCCGAGTACCGCCCATGGTTCGAAGCTACGTCGTACGGCTGACCATTGAATGCTCCACTTCCATCCTCCTGACCTTGATGGTGAAGAGATGCTGGAAACAGATTCGGGTGTCATAACCTGGCAGGGTTAGAACTGATTGCGGGTACTAACCTTGTTCTAGATCTAGCAGAGTCTGCTGTTGTTGCTGTTGGCTGTCTTGGACGTGTGTGGCTGGTGTGCTGCTAATGTAGATTTGACCTTGAGCGTTTGCTGGAAGAGTGAACGGAGGTAATAGATTGAGAGAGGGTTTGAAAACCGTTGTGGTGCTGGGTGTGGCGGTAGGATGGTTCACCAAAACCGGACGCCAGGGCTGTTGAGCGGTTTGGGTCACCGTAGCGGTTGATACTGTCGGAGTCGTGACTGTAGGACCAACCGGAATTCCCACGAAGGTTGGCGAAACGTTCGATACGGCAACAGTGGGATTGTACACTCCTGCTGGGAAAAGGTTGCTGGGAACAAAGTTGGACACGGTTGTGAAAACGGGTTTCTGTGGGACAACAACCGGGAACTTAGGTTTCTCGGGAGCTGGAATTGCCACCGGGATGAACGGTTTCTGGGGATAAGTGGCGAAGAATGAAGTTTGCTGGGGAGTTCCTAACTGGATGTAGACAGGAGCTTGGGCAGCGGGAATTTGCGGGATCGCTGGGAACGCCGGAGCCAATGGAGCAACTGGTGCCACCGGAGACAGACTCGTTACCGGTCGGACAACACCGGTAGCAGGTACTCCGAACGCTGGATAGTAGTTTGGTGCGTAGACTGCTGGAACTTTTGGGAAATTCCTATGGAATGACGTAACTGAAGCACTCCCGGGAAATAGAGCATATCCTGGTGGAAGCACACCTCCCAGTCCTTTGTACAGTCCTGGGAACTTTGCATAAGGACTTGGATGATAGGGCCGATGAAGCCCTACACCTAATGGCACTGCATAGCCATGTAGGCCATGATAAAGACCCCGTTTATTTTTCTTCGCAGCATCTGTAACCATTAGGATACAACTAAGCACTAAGCCCAACTTCAGGCATTTGGTGATCTTCATCGTCCTTTCACTATGAGCTTCTTCAGTCAATGCCAAGTCAAACTTATCACTTAACCGCGCCACGAGCCACGAATATTTGTCCGACCGGATACCAATGCAACAATGAACTATCGTATTAAACACCAAGTTATATTTATAACACGCTCGTTGATAACTGTTTTCATTTTGGAAACACCTTCTTCAAATCAATTTCGATTGATTTAACATAGTGGGCATTATTATAGACACACATTTACCTCGGTCCCTACTCGAGTGCTACATCGTTCGTCACTATATGCTCCCCGAAAACTGTTCAATCAAGCCAGCGGTTGGAAGTGGGTTCCATCGGTCCGCAGGCAGATCCCTCCAAACCCATTGGGCCGGCGAATCCCAATCAAAACGAAAAGTGTTCAACCGCGTGGAATCATTATTTAGTATGCCAACCCAGTCCAGCCGATAAGTGCTTTCAGTTTTCACTACCCTTATAGTTCGTGCCTCGGAAGCATAACATTTTTCCTCCCGCAGCACATGCAACACCAAAACACAATATCGTTCCATCGTGTAACTGGTGGCCCGGTGACAAACATACATACAATCCGTCATCGTAGAAGCACGACCCTTCGTTTGGGACAGACCTCGGGCGTCCTTCCAAAACTGTAGCGACAATACTAATCGATCACTCAATGCGGTAATGGCGGCAAAATGGCAAACTCCATCCATCGCACATTCGCACATATCATCCTATCCACCCACGCAGATGCCCTATAAAGAATGACGGTGCGGTGGTGATGGTGGTGACAATCGATGATGCACTCGCGGGTGGTGGCGTAATACCACTGACCAAGTTTTGCCGATCGGTCGCGCCGCCTTGTAGTTTGTAAACAGTAGGTACAGTGAAGAGACGCCCTGAGGTGAACGCATTTCCTGACCAAAATTCTCCGTGGAGAAGCGGCGCATGAATGAAGATGGTTTTGCATTGGTTGGCTGACTCAAAGTAGGGTAATTTTCATATTCCGATACAATCAACGATCGCAATTGTTTATCGGTTTCGGCATGTCTCTTAGTGCTCTGATTTATGTTGTTTTGCCAAAAGTAACAATATGGAACACTCTGATGTAACATTGCAGCGAGTTGGAGTGAATCAGCCTGATGAAGCGAATAATAAAAAAAAAAAACGAAAAAAGCAATTTCACCTCCCCTTTTGAAGTAGTTGGTCATAAATAAATAGATACATATGAAAGTAAATTTAAGAGGTCGATATTCAACCACGAAGTGCGACCGCTTTCACGCAGAGCTCTAGAGTAAGATAAAACTGATCTAGATCACTTAAAACAGTTCAACATCAGAACCGAAGACGAACGAATGTAGCATGTATCAACTAATACGAAGCACTTTAGCAAAAAAACTTTCTCCCAACAAGATGCTTATCTAGAGTTCTGGAGAGGTACACTGCCGATCAAAAGTTTGGGGTCACTCCCTCAAAAACATGTTATTTTTTTAGGCCCATATCTCCGCCAATTCGCGTCCGATTTCAAAACCCTAGGATTCATTCAAAAGATAATAAGTCAAAGAAACATTGAACATGATTTGAAAGAAACTTTTTCAACAATTTTGTATGTAAACTTAACCAAAGTTTCCAAATTTTCTAAAAAATGAATATGAGCTTACGGCAGTGTCGTTAGAAATTGGGTCGACCAAATTTTAAGATGAGAGCGGTAATATAACCCATTTTCTATTAGCTATCAACTGCTTTTTACAGAACTTAGCTAAAAAATCTAGAAAAAAAGTTATTAAGTAAATTAATTCTTCATGTCATCGACCAAAAGTTTGGGGTCACCCCTCAATATGATGTATCAGCCAAAAGTTTGGGGTCACTTTCGTAAAACATGGAAAAATGATTTGGTGATATCTTCGTCATCAAAAATGCTTTGTTATTAACAATAAATAAAACGGAAAAATGATGAGAAAATGTATCCAGTATCGCGTTAAAGAAGACCTGGGAGCCCTACGCCTACACGCTCGGGGAAACTTGGGAACATCTTGAGGAACATCGCCAAGATTTGATCAAGAAAATTGCCCAAAAAATGCAACTTTTCTGAGGGGTTCCAGGGGTATCATGGGACTTCAGAGGCATCCAGGAGTACTCCAGATTTTAGGAGTTTTAGGACCTTTAAGAAGAGCTTCAGAGGGGTTTCAGAAGCGTTTCAAGGCGTTCCAAGATGTTCCAGGGGATTCTAGGAGGCTCCAGTTAGCGGTTTTAAGATTTTCAGGGGATTTCAGGGCGTTTCCGAGGGGTTCGACAGCACTTTTAATAGTTTCGGGGTTTCTAGAGGGCTTCCGTACAGACAGGGGTCACAGGAAGCTTCAATGAGTTAATGCATTTCATTCGCGTCCAGGAGATTTCAGAGTCTTAGGAGGGGTTTCAGGGCGTTTCAATGCGCTTATAGAGTTTTCAGGGGTTCCTGTAGAGTTTAAGAGAGGTCTCAGGGGGTGCTGAGTGCTTTGAAGGCATTTCAGTGAATTTCAGGAGGGTTCAGGAAATTCAAGATGTCAAACGAATTTTGAAGGAATTCTATGAGCTCCCAAAGACTTTTTAGGGTTCAATGCGTTTCAGGGCGTTTTATTGGGTTCTACTCGAAGCTATGGCTAGACTGAACGTGGATGTCGCGAACATTGATGTGAACTTCTGGAGCCCGGGTCTAAACCCTATTTCGGACTGGAGGGTCTACGATGGATACACGTTCAGAGACCATCTGGCGATTCGATACATGGTGAAACACAGAGGAAGACGGCCACAGCCGAAGGTCATCGACCGTCATCGGGAATGGCTGACCTCGCGCTTCTATAAGCCAGCAATTGTAAAGCGATTGCTTATAGAGGGTAACACCGACAATCTATCCAGCGATTACCTAGTCGGAACCCTAAACCGTACATGTAACGCCGCAATTCCAAGGCGATATCTACCCAGAAATGGACGCAAACCGGTATACTGATGGTGTTCAGAAACCGCAGAGCTCCGCGCATCTTGCCTAAGAGCTAGAAGAAGGATACAAAATGCTCGCATCGATGAGGGTAGAATAGAGAAGTAATGCCTACAGGGCGGCTAAACTGGCACTGAACAAAGAGATTAAGGCACGTAAGCGGGCGCGCTTCGAACATTTCTGCCAGGCAGCCATGACGGCCCCTTGGGGTGATGTCTACAGAGTAGTCATGGCCGAAGGGCGCGTCAGCACCCCAGAACGCTCCCCCGAGATGCTACAGAATATTGTAAAAACGTTGTTCCTACGCAACGATACTAGACCATGGACCCCGTTCCCTATGAACAAACAGGCCAAAGCGAGGCTGCCCAGAAAACTCCGAATCCGGACGGTATACCGACAATAGCCATCAAGACGGCCATCGAGGCTAGCCCCAAGTTAGGTCCTGACATGTTCAGAATGCAGATGTGCCTGGACAGAGGCGAATTTCTGTGAGGCAGTTGGGATTATAGTCCCGGGGCCTGAAGAATCCCCCCCCCCCCCGCGTTTGCGAGTCAGCCGCGCAGTAGCCGGCTAAGAAAAGGACTACTAACTCCTGTTCAAGGTGCGCACGATGCTCCCCAGCGTGGGAGCTCCGATTCATTCTCCGGCTAGCCTGCCGGGGGAGATAGCTGACGGAACGTGGTTGATGAGGGCCATCAACCAAAAACGAGACGGGCTGTCTGCAATAGAGGTGGCTGAATAGCAGCATCATCGGCTTTGCAAGATCATCGACTTTGCGTCCACGAATTCCAACATAAGTAAGGACCTTAAAACGGCCCTGTTGCAACTTCGTAAGTCGATGGACGAAGCCAAGCAAGATCAAAAGAGACTCAGGAAAACGACAGCAGCGGCAGAACCGGCGAAAGCAAAGGTTACGAAGTCTACCCAGACGGAGGCTTTCGCTTTCACAGTAAGCCCAAAAGGTGTGGCGAACTGCTTGTGATAAGCATTCGCAGAAGAGGGTAAGGCATCCGTCAGGTGAGGAGCTGTCTGGTGGTGCCCGCAAGGCTAGGCGAATACTAACAGTAATGCCGGCAAGTCGAACCCCAGCCAGGCGTCCCGGAAAGCTGGGAAGGGTGGGCCTGAAAAGGCTGGGAAGGGAACAGAGGGTTGCAACCAGAGAGTAGAGCGAACTAAGGGGTGGACCCCCCCCCCCCCCTTGGACGAAAGTTGAACGGAAGAAAGGAAGAAGAAAAAAACGCTATTTGAGGAGGTCAAACCAAGAAGGCGTAGGAGGGCAGGTTTCAAGTACGAGAAAGGCGACGCGCTCGTCATCAAGACGGAAAAGTCTGTGTACTCGGACGTCTTGAAGGCGATGCGAAGCGACGCCACGCTCGTGGATCTGGAAGCCGACGTGCGCAGTATTAGACTTACTCGTACGGGTGAAATGATCGTAGAGCTCAACTTCGGGAAGAAACGCAATGGCGCCGCCTACAAAAGCCTGGCGGAAGAGGTAATTGGCGAAGGGGTTCGAGGTGAGGGTTCTTACAGCAGAGGTGACTCTGAAGGTGAAGAACCTAGACGAGATCACTGAAGCGGAAGAGCTCGTCACGGCACTGCGGCAATAGTACGAGGTGCAGGTGGTCACCGCAGCCGTTCGGCTACGGAAGGCGCCGGCAGAGACACAGATAGCCTTGGTACAGCTACCTGTCGCGGACGTGAATAAGTCGGTTAAAGTAGGAAATATCAAGGTGGGCTGGTATGCTATATGACCTTTCATGAGCCACCGGAGATTTGCTTCAGGTGAATATATAACGAAGCCACGCCTCAAATTTTTAAGAGCACAAATCTGAAGAACCATAGGTTGGTTTGCGCTGAAAAGTTGATCGATTGGTAACCCGCTGGTGGTGAGCAATCGATCAACTTTTCAGGACAAACTTACATTCGGTTCATCAGATTTGTGCTCTTCAAAATTTGAGATGTGGCTTCGTTATATATTCACCTTCAGGTGTCTGGAACCAGACCGAAGGCCATAAGGCACAAGGCTGCAAGACTTCACCTACGTATTTGATTTGTTACGGGAAATCCGTGTCCAAATGCTTGCCACATGCGGGGAGCATACAAAAATCTTGTCCAGAGGATGTGTAAAGATGAATTTGGCTGGAATGCCGTTTCAACAGCTATTATCCACATCGGCTTGGAGTACAGAGGAAGTGGCACATGGACTCGGAGAATGGCTCGTGCAGACACTATACAAGAGGTGGTTCAAGGGTTCGGAGGCGGCTACGTAGGTCATACCAATGCCCTGCGGTCGAAATGGACCCTTATCGCGATTAAGTGGCCGCGTAGAAGAAGTTCTGGTGGCGTTGCTGTCGTGGCGTCGGTCTACTGGTTGGATCCGGATCCGAGCCCGCGGTTGAAAAGGGGTCCCCGGTAAGGGCCGGGGCAGGTGGAGACCCTGCTGTCAGCAACCTTATGGTGCAGCTGATAGGGACTGAAGGGTCAAGTCGTGTTGTACGTAAGAATCAGTTCTTGATGCTTGCAAAATAGTTGAGCGCGGGTGTGGTGGTCGTCCCTGCCCGCCTACCGAGGACAAAGGAAGTGGTGAAAACCACTCGGGAAACTAGCTATGCGCCAGCCCCTGGTGAACTTCCCAAAGCGAGTCATCGATGTTCGTTGCTGCATGCTACGCAGTTAACCTTGAGAGTGCGATGTGCAATAGCTCCTCTATGATCCAATGCCTTCTCGGTGGTTCCGGAAAGACGAAAGGTTTGGCGACCATGGGAATGTTGTTTAGTGGGTCGAGGAAAGGCTAGTCCTGGCAATCCTCAACCCCAGTGTTGCCACATTTTTATCTGTACCGGAGGCTCAAAAATCTTTTTTATCTGTACCAGACATTCGATAAATCTAGTCTAGTCTAGTCTAGTCTACACATACACAGCCATTCATTGAAAGAATCCTGGAAAATGATAGGATCGACTAGTCCTATCATTTTTCTTGTCATTATTAATGGTTGCAGTGCATCAGAGATGCATTACAAGCATTAAAGCGGCCAGGCCTACTGTGCAGCGTTGTTATTGTTATTGAAATAAGAAAACGGGGACATCTCGTACCAACCGTTCCTTGAAAAGTGATAATGATGTACCGCATCGTTGGGAGTGACTATGCTAAGAATATTAATGTCACTCCATGTCCTTTGGAATCCTGGGATGGGACAACGGTATTTACCCCGTATGCCCTGGCTCTCAAGCCTAGGCTTAAGCGCCTTTACCCGCTCTCTGAAACGAGATCAAAAGTTATGGTATCCAACCCTCCCCAAACAACCATTTACCTATAATACTTGGATGTTACTGATATGGGTATAAATAAAAATAAATCAGAAAGATCTCACCATATTGATTCTTATTGGAGCCCTGAGAATTATCCTTTTATCACGGACAATCGGTAGGTTTATCCTTGGCAATGAGGCAAGGTTTTTTAAGCTGCGTCAGATAAAATCAGCATCAGCAACACACTTTAGCAATTTCACCTTATTCAAACTCGTTCAAAACACTTTTGTGGATGGCAGATTCCTCTCATTAACCAAAGATGATTACTTTGAGGCCCCTTTGCACTCAAACTCTACTCAATATTCAGTTTATAGGGATCCGGTGAAACAAACACAAGTTGCGATAGACCCATCTACACCACACAATAATACACGGAGCAGGACCACTTTCGAACGCGAAAAAAATATTAGCTTGGCATCAAACCGCAGCACCACTAGCCAAATTGTAAAGAAAAAAAAATCACTTCATACCACTGCCGCATGAATGGAAAGAGAAGCTTATTAATACTATTATAATCCAAACTCTTCTTAAAATTCACCCGGCAGAATCACTTCTTGGAGTAACAATTTTGTTCTTTGCCGGATGGCGTAGTACCATCAACAATTTTGCTCTCCGACCGGCCGAATCAACGCGGAAACCATAAAAAAAAACAGAATACATTTCCTTTTATGATTTTATCTGTAACATTTGATCTCACTTAAAAAGAGGACTTTTCGGAATTATTACAGATTCCATTTGTATTTATATCTTTTTCACTTCAAGTAATTTCAATTCTTCCGAGTTTTCGCGAAAAAAAATCTGCTGTCACGAAAACGCGTCCACTCCCGAGCAAAGCTTACTACGATCTCCCTGTACCAGACATTCGATAAATCTGTACCCAAAATCTGTACCAAATTTGTACCACATTTGATTTAAAATCGCTTAAAATACACAAAAAAGAGCATTACATCCAGGCTCAACTATGAAAAACACTTAATTTGAGTATACTGTTACCAATTTCTGAACTTTAAAAACAAAAATATCAGTATTAAAAATGCTTTAAGTTTGAATTTTAATGGTTTTTTCTCAATTTCAAAAAATCTGTACCATTCTGTACCTTTTGCTGAAAATCTGTAATCTGTACCGTACAGAATCTGTACCAGAAAGTTGAAAAAAATCTGTACTTTTACAGAATAATCTGTACCTGTGGCAACACTGCTCAACCCCAAGCTATCTGGCCCTCCCTGTTCAGGTATCTGTGAGCAGATTATCCCCCATAGCTTAAAAGAAAAAGCAATCCGTGCATTAGTCGAAATTTAAAGGCACAAGGAAAAACGTGTTCACTCTACAAGAGATAAATGCAAAATATTATTCAATTATTGTCCTGTTGAGCCGAAGGACAGAGAATGACTCACGAATGAGGTGAAAGCCCCAATCCTACTGTGACATTGGATCTGCAGTCAAGATCACGAACGAGCGAGATTATAGCCAAACTTAATTATAGAACCAACAAAAGGAAACAGGTTTACTTTTAAAATGAGCCCTTATTTTTTTAGCTATTGTTGCTAAACGGAGCTCAATGTATGTTTATGTTCCACCATCCTGTCAATCGGATAAAATCCATAAAAATTGACCTCCTATCCAATCACACATCCGAAGCAAACTCACACCCCAATCTCCATAACCACATAAATAAATCGCCCCTGAATTTGAGAACCAGACTGATCGATGCAGAACCCGAAGTGCATATATACACGAGCGTTGCGAATGCATTTGCGCCCAATCTATCAACGACCAGTTAGTTGAACCACATTGGGTTGGGAGACACCACGCGACACGCCGACGACCGGTTTAAGTTAAATAGCCGGTGCACCGCGGCGGCGTGAAACGACCGGACACTCTCTTTCGCTGTCAGCCAGTCAGTCGGTGGTGTTTTGAACTAATTTATATTTATGTTGCTGCGGACGGCAAAGACGTTCGGCGTGACTGTTTGTGTCGTCTAGTCTAGAGCAAACTCGGCTCAAGGAGGTGAAATGGCTATACTAATTCCTTAGTAGTGGAAGAGAGATGTATCCGGTCCGAGCCATTTAATTTGATTTTTTTTTTCAACTGTTTTTGACGTTGATTGGCGACTGACTAAACATGTATTTTGGATCACATGGAATCTCAACGTTGGTAGATTATGTTATGTGTACACTCTTAAATTAAGCCTTTTTATTATTTCCACGGTGCTAGCACAAAATCATGTTATGATGTGATTTATGAGTTTATCGTGAACTCATGCATGCATAGAAATCCGGTTATGAACAACATTTTTATCTTTGTAGAAGTTTTTCATTTATGAATTCTATACACCCAAACCAGTACAGAGTAAGCTGGCATACGGCCTCTATCAATTATTTGATAAATTGTATCGCTTGGTGAAACTGATGAACCGATCTAGCCAGACTGTTTATCTGTAAGGTGTTCCTTGTAAATACCTTCAGGGCCTCTGTACAGGTACTAAAGAGAGTTCAATTGTTATGTAGAATTTGAGCTACTTTTATCAGCGCTGCAGTCTGGGAAATCAAAACGACTGTTTTGGATTTGTTCCGACGTTTCGACTCTGTTTTGAATCTTCTCGAAAGGGAAAATTCTGACTAGTTCCTTTGAAGAAAACTTGAAACGGAGTAAAACGTCGAGAAAACCCTAAAATAGTCGTTCTGATTTTCCAAGACTGCAATGCCGATAAAAGTAATTCCTGGTGATACAGATTTTGTACCACAGCTTTTTTGTTTGATTTTTTTAAATTTAAATTAAAGTCATAATTTTACCTTTACCAAGAATATTTTTAACTTCGTGGAAAATGGCCCGATCTTTCTCAAATTTTGACCAGTGATACACAACTAGTTTGTGAACTCACAGTAAAAATTTGAGAATATTTGATGCACTTTTCGAAAAGTTAAAGCTAGTCGAACATTTTTTGAAAAGTGAAAATTTTACCTGTCCCGATCATTTTGTCTATCCCCTGTAAAATGTTTTATGCAATTCAGGATCATAACTTACATTTTATATAACTCATTTTGATATCATAATGGCCAATTTTTCCGAACTGGCTCATTATGCAACTGAAATGAGTTGCATAATGAAAAATAGTTGTATAATGTTCATAATGCAACTCATTTGAGTTGGATTATGAACATTATGCAACTCAAATGGCTTGCATTATGAAAAAAAAAATCATTGCATACAATTTTGTAAGGAACTCGTTGCAAAACTCGATTTTTTCAGCACTCTTCGTATTTATCCAGCGAGGCTTGCCGGCATGTACGACTCGTGCTAAAAAAAAAACTACTTTTTGCAACTCGTTACATAAATAACTATTAGCTACGTCACTCCCAACTTAGATTTTTAATATACTTACTAAAACTCACTAACGAAAAAAAACTTCCACAGAATAATCCATGTTGAACGAAAAAGTCGTTGTTTTCAGTGTAAAAATCAACTATGCATTTATTCATGAAATGTGAACCGTTCAGTACCTCGAGATTTGAAATACGAACAATTAAAAATAATGTTTGCAAATCGGTCAACTAGTTTTAAAGATATCGTGATCACCGTAACGGCACTTTTTAAAAACACCATTTCGAGATAATCGCGTGCAAAGTTTCGCGCTTTGCCTTGTCCTTATCGAGGGTGCACGCTACAATGGGCTGTAACTTTGGTTCTGTTGCTTCAATCATTGCTCCAATATTTATGAAATTTGTAATGGTTCGTAGTACTCCCTCAGCAGGTTATTGCGAGTTTGTCGTGATTAAGTTTAGTTTTCGTTAGTTTGTTTCATTGAAATTCAGGAGAACTGTGTGTTTACTGGTCACTCGAAAAGGACGCAGCCAACAATAACATCATCCTACAACTAGTCCTACAATATTGTCCACCTGATGACTCTGCCTGTAAATATGAAGATAGCGGCCAATGGGGGCCGTTACAAAATATTAATTGAGTCGGCCATTTGCCGAAGTGATCGACACGAGTGAAGACTACTCTATCTATATAAATCTATCTATATAAATAAAAACGGAATGGTGTTTGTATGTCACGAATAGGCTCGGGAACGGGTCAACGGACATATCTAACTATTTCACAGTTGCATTTGAACAGGGCTCCTACGTGTTCGTGCGAAAAAATAATTTGAAAAAATGTCCGGTAAAGCAAGAATAACGCAAAATTCTAAAACTCTGCTTTGGTGGCACTTTTCTATGGAACTGAATGTCAAAAAAACACAGTAGACAGGCAGAATGACGTTTGCCGGGACAGCTAGTGTAATATAAAATCTGATGTGTGTCCACTGTGTGTGTGCAGGATTCCAAGAACACAGATAAAACCGATAGATTATGCAATTGATTAGATTATACCTAGAATCCCCTCTCTTATAGAGCCCCGTGGTTTTACAGTGGTTTTACCATAACTGCAGAGGTGAACTCTAACCTCAAAATGGGTCATCCTCCGCCGTCACGACATCCGGTTTCGGTCATTCGCTACACCCGGTCGAAGACCAATGAAGACTCGTTCTCTGGAAGCTGAGAAACTCCCGGTTCATTTAGGCGACAAAGGTCGCATTTGAACCGTGTGCCGAGAAGAAGATGGCGGGTGGAACGATCGAAGATGGATGGAAGAATAAGAAAGTGGGTGGAAAAAGTAGGTAGAAAGCTAGAGAAAGAGATAAGAAGCGCACATAACGAAATAAACAGGATTGTGAAAAATGGCAGCTCAAGTGTTTTGTTAAATCCGCAAAAATCAAAGATAAGCGTTCCCATTGTATGAAGGTTTCTATCATATGTAAAAGTTTTATTTGAAAAGTAAAAAAAAATGCCTGTCGCGATCGTTTTGTCTATGTCATTAAGTATACTTCCATTAATAGGGTGTTGTCCATAAATTAGGTAGACTACTAATTATCGGTCCTCTCAGATCCCCTCCTCCCACGTCTAGCCTATAGAGAAAGTGACATTTCAACATAACAGCACTAACACGGAAACATTGCATAAAAAATGCACTCCAATGGATCAATGAAGACTAATTTTCTAACTTTCACCGCATGTAAACAGAGGCGCCACCGTAAATGGAATATTGTGACAGCAAAGGAGCTATTTTGATTGATTGATTTATCTTTATTTGAGAGACTTTCAGCCCTTGGCTGGTTCGTCTCTTTAAAGGAGCTATATGCCAAACACAAAAGGCTACGGTGACGCTATCTACATCTAAGAAAAAAGACACGCATACATTTGAACGTGATTATTTCTACACGAAAATTGAAAAAAATATGTATGGACCGTAGACTTTGACCAGACTCCCCCTCCATGTTAGAGTACGTTATTTATGGGCGGGCGGGCGGTATTGTATGATATGGCCACACTCCGTTTAGTTCATCATATTCTCCATAATGTAAATGTACTGTATGTACGCATTTTAACTTAGTGATAAATGTTGGAAACCTTTTGCGCGATGAGTCATTTTACGAAATGACCTCATTGTTGATGTTGATATTGATCTTCAATTTTACTAGGTTTTAGAACTGCTGAAAATCCGGTATTTTTCCGTTGCCGAAAAGTCAGTAAGTGAAAAAAAATATTAATCTATCTCTTATTACAGTATTTCAGATAAATATTTGTTTATTGTTTTGTTGTTTATTGGGTACCCTAGTTTCGTGAGAGGTGTCAAGCCCCCCGATAGGACTCCCTTTTTTTCATTTTACATTGATTTCTGGATTGGCGGATAATTTTGCCTCTTTCAAATAAAAATATGCTGTTGTTGTAAAGGTATTACGCCTTGCATGTATAATTTTAGCTTCACACTTTTATCTATCTATCAGTCAGTTGTGCGCCAGGTTAAATCGTATGTAACGGACTGGCAGAAACTTCTGAAGGAATCCTGAGTGCAATCCAATGAAAGAATTCTGAAATAATCACAAGGGGAATCCACGACACAAACCTGAACTAATTCCTGAAGGAATACCATGAAAAACCTAGGAAATAATTCCGAGAGGAAGGAATCCTGGCAGAAATCCCTTTACGACTCTCGAAAGGAGTTCCTTTGAATATCCTGGAGGAATCCGCGAAGGAAGAAATCTTGTGAGGAATTCATGGAGGTATTCCGGAAGAAATTAATGAATAATTTTTAGGGGAAACCCAGTAGAAATCCTGGAGAATATCTTTAAAAATCTGTTGAATAATCACTAGTTTACAAAAAATAAACGAAAGTCATGAACTTCTATCAACGATTAAATTTTTTTATGCATAATTAGGCCGATGCAAATATTATTTTTCTTTTATGTCCTAGACCTCTCATCGGGTACGAGGGGGACAAAAATAAATAAGGAACAAAAAAATAAAAAAGAAAAAAAATATAAATTTAAATTTTTAACCACCATTGAAAAAACATTTTTCAACTATTGAAACATTATTGCTTGAAAACATTTTTTTTATTGAAAATAGAGCCATTGCACAATGGTCCACGAACCATATTTACGAGGAAAGATGCATGCAGCGCCTTCAAATGATTTTTTAGACAAATATGGTCTTCTACAAAGTTGTTGCTAATAATAAGGCCCTCTTTCCAATATACATGAAAATTAGGGTGGTCCATATTTTCACAGAAATTTGAAATCAAACTTTTTTATTTGCAAGAATAACCATATACATTCTTCGGAAAAGTTGGAGATCTATCAATTTTGAGCAAGTTTGCTGAAGACACTTTTTATGTAGCTCCAAAATTGACCGATCTAGAGATATATTTCTGAATTAGCTTAGGGTGATTCAAGAAAAACAGGTTTTTTGGCTTTAACTTTTTCAGTTTCAATTTCTCATCAAAGTCGCCCAAGAAACACTTGCAGAGCATTTGAAAACGCGTCGTTTCGTGCGCTGAGACGATCGTTATCTTATTTGGTTTAAAAGTTATGAGTGTTTTTCTTCATAAATCATAGTTTTTTTCAAAAGGTGATATTACGGGGTGGGGCAAAGATAAAAATTATCTTTTTCCAGGATTCAAAAGAAGAAATATTGTTATAAAACATATCAAAAAATTAGAGAGGTGTTATTTTTGTAACTCAAGTAAAAAATACTTGAAAAGTGCCTATTTTTTCTGCAAATTCATCAGTATCCTTTGAACGGAATGACGTAGCAACATTCTCAGCGCACGAAAATGTGCGTTTTTGGAAGCTCTAAAAGTGGTTCTTTAACGACTTTGATGAGAAAATCGAAACAAAAAAGTTAGAGCGATAACACGATTTGTTCTAGCGTCACCCAATGAAAACTATGGGAAAATGCTCAAAATTTGGACAAAACAGTTTTTTAGCTTTATCTTTTTTGTTTCAAATTTCTCATCAAAGTTGGCTTAGAACCATTTTTAGAGCTTCCAAAAACGCACATTTTCGTGCGCTGAGAATGTTGCTACGTCATTCCGTTCAAAAGATACTGATGAATTTGTAGAAAAAATAGGCACTTTTCAAGTATTTTTTACTTGAGTTACAAAAATAACACCTCTCTAATTTTTTGATATGTTTTATAACAATATTTCTTCTTTTGAATCCTGGAAAAAGATAATTTTTATCTTTGCCCCACCCCGTAATATCGCCTTTTGAAAAAACTATGATTTATAAAGAAAAACACTCATAACTTTTAAACCAAAAGAGATAACGATCGTCTCAGCGCACGAAACGACGCGTTTTCAAATGCTCTACAAGTGTTTCTTGGGTGACTTTGATGAGAAATTGAAACTAAAAAAGTTAAAGCCAAAAAACCTGTTTTTCTTGAATTACCCTAAGCAAATTCAGAAATATATCTCTAGATCGGTCAATTTTGAAGCTACATAAAAAGTGTCTTCAGCAAACTTGCTCAAAATTGATAGATCTACAACTTTTCTGACAAATGTATATAGTTATTCTTGCAAATAAAAAAGTTTGATTTCCAATTTCTGTAAAAATATGGACCACCCTAATTTTCATGTACATTAGAAAGAGGGCTTTATTATTAGCAACAACTTTGTAGAAGACCATATTTGTCTAAAAAACCATTTGAAGACGCTGCATGCATCTTTCCTCGTAAATCCGGTTCGTGGACCACTGTGCATTGGCTGCCATGTTTTTTCGCCCCTTAAATATTATGGGATTTTTGAAGGGGGGAGGGGGTCACATAAAACAATATTTGCATGGGCCTTATATTCTGATATCAAGATCGTGCTTCAAAAACTTTCAATTATAACAGTTTTTGAGTGTTTCCTGAAATTCGAGTTCTACAGTTTTTCAAAATATGGAATACACTAAAGTTCAAATGTTTTGCGTTGCGGTCAATGAATTTTCAATCTTTTTGCAAAAAAATAGAAAGCTGAATATAATATGTTTTGATCATCTAATCATAATTTTTGCATCAAATTAGTTGGGTTCGAGATATTAGTGATTATATAGGCCAATTTCCTTAAATTTGAGCAAAAATTCCGAATTTAAAAAATTCTTTCTCAACATATATTTGAAACATGAGATGTTAGCCTTCTTCTTCTTCTTTCCTCTTTACATGGCTCTAGGTCCCCTCTGGGACTTGGCCTGCCTCGCTTCAACTTAGTGTTCCTTGAGCACTTCCAACAGTTATAATTTAAAGGGCTTTCTTTGTCTGCCATTGCATTTGTATATTGTGAGGCAAGTACAATAATGCACTATACACAGAGAATCGAGAAAATTTTCTCGACCGGAACGGGAATCGAACCCGTCGTCTCCGGATTGGCGATCCATAGCCTTAACCACTAGGCTAACTGGAGATCCCTAGATGTTGGTCAGTTACAATAAAAATTTCAGCTCAATCGGAGCATTGATTACGGAAATAGAGATGTATGAAGGAAGCAACTTTGCTTAAAAATAGAACAAATATCGATTTCAAATCGACATCCTTGTATGGAAAGTCAAAAAATGTCCCATGTACTGTATTTTTTTTCATCATGTTTTCAAACTCATGGCATGATTCTACACTAAAAATGATTATCAGCTTACCGAGTTCAAAAATGCTGTAAATCGAAAAAATCCTGGGAAGAATCAATAATGCAATCCTTGACGAAATGCCGGAAAATTTCTTTGAAGAAATCTTGGAAGAAATTTCCAAAGGAACCCAGGGAAGTCAATAAAAGAATTCTGGGAGGCATTCCTTGCAAAATTCCACTGTAAGATCCTGGAGGAATCCATATTGCCACAAGAAATCCCTAAAGTAAACTTGGAACGAATCCCGGGGAGCATTCCGGAAGTAATATCTGAAAGTTTTCCGGAAGAAATCCTTGGTGAAATCACCGAAAACATAATCCATGATTTAGTCCCTCTTAGAGGGACTAGAGTCGTACAGGATCTTCTAGGATATTAAGGCGAAACTGGAAGCATTTCCTCATTTTTTTGGTTTTTGATTTTTTATTAAATATCGAAGCAATATTTTTAAAATCGGTTTTCGTGCACATGTAGAGCATGGGTCAAGGTATCTTCTGATTTTTTTTTTGTGGTGAAAAAAGTTTTCCATTTTTGCAGAAACCATTTTTTTGTGAAATTATATTCAAAAATGATTTCTGCAAAACGAAAAACATTTGTGCACGAAAACCGAAAAACAACTAGGTATGTGCACGAAAATCGATTTTGAAAATATTGCTTGGTTATTTTATAAAAAATCAAAAACCAAAAAGTGAGGAAATGGATCCAGTTTCGCCTTAATTGGGTCCGCCGATCGTAAGGAAACTTCAGTTCATTCAGGTAATTCCCTGATGTATGTCTGGCCGACGCCAAGATTTTCAAAATGTGGGGATTTCGTCAATTTTCATCCGATTTTTTTGAAGCCGCCCCAAAGACGCTACACTAAAAGCTGACAAGCAACCTTGTTTCAGTTAGGACATTACGCCAAGAAGACGAGAGCAGAGAGATTCAGTTGGAAAGAGAGAAAAAAATGAAAATTATCGAAGAAGTAATAAAATTCCAATATCACTAGTAAATTGCAGAAATTGAGATCCTTTTGACCAAACAGAGCAACGCTCGAACATATAAGAAGCTGCAGTGGAATTTCTAAACAATAACAAACCTGTTGGACAAACTTTCAATTAACACAACCTCGCTCATTATCCCCTGGGGTTGATGAAAGGCACATTTCAAAGGTTCAGTTATGCAAATCATCGCAATAAAAGTGACCATCAACACTCTATTCGCAGTTAAACGTTATACCATGTTCAGCCAAATACGAGTTATCTAATCATATACAGACGGGGTATTTAATCATCTCTTCATTGAGGGTGAAACTGATTATGAGCTAGTTCATTGCATGCTTTAGTACTTTGAATTTTAAAGAATGTATTATTCTATAACTCTATTCTGGCCTAGATTCTGACTAATCCCACTCAAGAACAATCAATTATGTAGCGAAAATCGGGTTCACCTTGAATCCAGCAATGTACGATGGGATAAAACAACAAGTGAAAAAAGTAGTATGCCCAGAACCCGGGCCAAAGTCATGGTGAGTGGACTAGTGAATGTAAGAATGGAGATTGGAGACCTTACAAATTTTGCCAGTCCATTAAGATTGTTCTTTGCTGGTGATTGAAATGCATGCGACTTATGTATTTTTTCGTCGTGTCATGTTCTACAACACCACCGAGCAGTGCAGGCCTTGGTGAGATTCTATCCGTTCGATTTTGCCCTCTACAGAGGGTCTCGTGTACCTACAACCGAAAACTGGTGCAACTTTTACCCCTATGTGCCGAGCGCGTATCACACGCACGCGTGGGACAAACGTCGTCGGCACGGGCGATCAGTTTCATTTTGCGTGCTTTACAGCGCAATTTGCAGCTGGTGATTCAATTCTTGATTGAAGCACAGATCGCGAAACAGACTTACGAGTTAAGGAAAATAGAAAAATGATTTATGCAATTCAGTATCATTTCAGTATCATAATGACCTAATTTGTCGCTCTGATTCATTATGCAACTCAAATTTTATTATTATTCTTGAATTTTATTCAAAAATATAATTTACCATACAACCGATGATGTAGCCATGAATGTGTCGAAAAACGTTGTTGAAGACCGCAAAACGATCCGATGCATGCGGATTATACCTATAGCAATGCTTGCCAAAACTTGAGATTTTATTGACACATTTGTACCGAGACGTTACAACGTTTTGACGCCTTTTTGGTCAGATTTATACCTATAGCACATAAATGCGTACAGTAAACCTCAAATATTTTTGCATATGCGGATTCCTTGTAAAATTTATGAAGTGGATAACTGACACTGAGGAAAATTACAAGTGGTAGTCGAAATACGCGTATCAACATAAGGCGGAATTAAAAGGTACGAAACTGATTACACTCATTCAAAGAGGGTATTCTGCTTAGAGCAGTGATTCCCAAAGTGGGCGAAATCGCCCCCCTGGGGGCGAAAATCAGGCCCAGCGGGGCGAAAATTAAAAAAATCAAAATTGGGGGGCGAAAATACTAAAAAGGGGGGCGATTTTTTCAATGATTTTAAAACATTAATAGTATTGAACTACAAGTCGAGAATGTCAAATGATTTTTTTTTTATTTTTTTAATAACACTAGTTTACAGCATTTTTGAACTCGGTAAGCTGATGATCATTTTTAGTGTAGAATCATGCCCTTAGTTCGAAAACGCGAAAGAAAAAAATTACAGTAGGGCGGAAATTTTTTCGACTTCCCATACAAGGTTGATGATTTGAAATCGATTTTTGTTCTATTTTTAAGCGAAGTCGCTCACTTCAAACATCTCATTCTCCGTAACCAATGCTCCGATTGAGCTGAATTTTTTACTGTAACTCGCCTACATATGATATGTCAAATAAACGTCGAGAAAGAATTTTTAAATTGTTTTTTTCTTATTGAAAAAAATACATTTCTTCAAAAATTTTTGGGAATTTTGCTAAAATTTAAGGAGATCGTTCCTAAAACTCGCCAATATCTTGAATTTCGTCAATCTGACGCAAAACCTGTATTCAGATGATCGAATGGTATTGTATTCAGCTTTCAACTTATGGAAAAAGATTTAAAATTGGTTGAACAAAACGCAGTATATTTGAATTTAAGTAAATTGCATATTTTAAAAAGTGGTAAAGCTCGATATTCAGCTAAAACTCAAAAACTGTTCTACTTAAATTTTTTTGAAGGTCGGTTTCAAAATCAGCGCTAAATAGTGCTTCAAAAATGTTGGTCGTTGACAGAAGTTCACAACTTTCTTTTTATTTTGTAAACTTGTGTAATCTTTATCGGTATCTCAATCAATTTTTACATTCTTCGTAGCAAGAGAAGACTGCAACGATTTTTTCAATGATTTTAGTTGACATCTGTTCCAATGTTTCAATATTATAAATTTGATGCAACTCATTACTGCTATACCAGGGAGGCAACTTCAGAATCATTTCCAAAAATTTATTTTGAATCCTCTGAAGTCAAATGAATCATAAAAACGCCCTGATCATCAAGCGTAAAGTTCAAGTTTTGTCTAGAATTATAGCCAAAATATCGTCACTATTAAACATAAACATCGACTTAATTTTACAGAATTATTGGTATTTATGTGGACTATTTGGCAAAATTGCTAGAAAAAAAGACTGCTACACGTGTTTCTGTGATTCTGGAAATCTAATAAAAAATACATTTTTAAACTTGTATAACGAACATTCGTGAATCATGATTAGTTTTGTCAAAATTATGAAAAGAACAGAGTTTTTTTTGCGAATTGATGAACAAAATTGGATTTCAACTCGCAGGCGGATGAAATTTTCAATCAAAAACATGAGGTTCAAACGAGTTTCAGAGAACTGTTCTGATGAAATTCGTAACACACTTTTTATGTGAAGTTGCACACAGTGTTTGAAAATATTTCAGAGAAGCTTCTCGGAGGAATTTCAAACATTACTGGAAGTTAATATGAAAACATTCAAAAAAATCTGCGTAAAATTCCGACCAAATCTAGTCATGAATGATGCATATTAACTTATTTGACAATTTATTTAAAACACATGAAGTATTCAAATTTAAACAAAGCTCGTTGATTTGGATCTGGATTTGGGTTTAGAGAAAAGCAACTACATTTGAAAACACATGCTTTTCTGAGTTGCACTTTTTTCATATATTTTTTTAAATTGTTTTCAAATTCTCCACCAGTCTTATTTGACTATTTGTAATCAAACATTGATTCTCGGTTGTTGGAAAACTCCCTTTAAGAAAAATGGTAAAACATCTGGTTGGGAATATCGAATGGTCATAGGTGTTCACAGTTCGTTCTATTTCGATAAATCAATGCTCAATCAACAACGGTTTGAGAAGCAGGCATAAGCACGATATCATTATTTTTGTAAGCACGGGTAAAGTTCATTATATTTTTTTTCCAAATGCGGAAAATCAACGCATGTGCCAAACAATCGAATGAAAATGTGAGTGGCACAGATTGATGTACATTAAATGGCACTACTAGTTTTGCCACAGTAGCGCTTTTAAAGGCTTTAGCCAAGCACAGTTTCAGCCTTCTTCTATAGAAAAATAAATCTCACATAGGGGGGCGAAAATATTTTTTTTAAGCTCTAAGGGGGCGATAGTTCCTAAAAGTTTGGGAAACATTGGCTTAGAGGGTTCGAAAAGTCGGTACAAGAGAATAATAAGATAAAGCGTTTAAACTGGTTTGACCGAATTTGGTGCATTTTCCCATAGTTTTCATAGGGTGACGCTAGAGCAAATCGTTTTATCGCTCTGGGGCTGTCCATAAACCACGTGGTCATTTTTTTGGGACTTCTCAACCCCCCCGCGTGGTCATTAGTCAATACAAATTTTTTTTTCGTCCATACAAAATGGTCATTGGCCGAACCCCCCCCCCCTTATGACCACGTGGTTTATGGACAGCCCCTCTATCTTTTTTGTTTCAAACTTCTCGTCAAAGTCGCCAAAGACCACTTTTAGAGCGTTCAAAAACGCACACTTGCGTGCGCGGAGAATCTTGCTACGTCAATCCGTTCATGATTTTCTAGAAAAAATAAGCACTTTTCTACTATTTTTTTCTCGAGTTTCTAAAATAACACCCCTCCAGTTTTTTATATGTTTTATTACTACTTATAAACGTTTTATTTCAGGAAGATTCAGGTAAATCTAACAATTCATATAGGCGGATTCAAGTGAATCAATAATTTTCCTTTTCTATTTCAGATTTAAAATCGAACAACCAACAAGGATCAAATTGGGAAAGGAACCAGACATCAACCAAAAAATACCTTGTGCGCCTTAACGTTGACCAAACGTTTACTTTGAACTTTACCCTTCCACTAACACCCAAATTCCCGTGACGCCTAGGTTCATAGGTGTGCTACTAATCTTCCTTTCCCATCCTTCAGCTGTCGCAAGGATGTGGCCAGGACAGCACTCGACCGTTGGATGATTCCGTCAATCTTGTCTAAGAGTCAGAGATTAGTCCTAAATCTTTGCACTTTGGTAACGGACAAGAAGGATGCAACCCTCATAACAGCGATCCAGGGCTGTACCACCTACAAGTTTGTGCGACTTTTTTAATGCTAATGCTAATACTAATATTTCTTCTTTTGAACGCTGGCATAAGATAATTTTATATTTGCTCCAACTCGTAATGTCACCTTTTCAAAAAACTATGTTTTTAAAAATAAAATAGGAGGAACTCTGGGGAATTCCTGGAGGAATCACTGGAGGAATTCATGAAAGAATTGCGCAAGAATTCCAAAAAGAATCGCCGGAGGATTTAAAAAAAATCATTGCTTTAGTAATCGCAATATTTAAGGGTATTTAAATTGTTGAGGTGCGTGAAATTAAAAAAAGTTTGAATTTTTGTAAAAGAATGTATCCATAATTTTTTAAATCTCGTTTAACGTCATACATTATACAATATTTAATGTGTTAAATGAGCTTGAATACAAGAAAAATAGTTCATACTAATTACCAAAGTAACATTTCTGTGAAACGTGTTTTCTTCAGAAATGTTTGCCGTGACTATTCTTACAGACTAACGGCTCACCGGAATGCACAAACCCAAAAGAAAACCGTTATTAGAGGACCTTGTGATGTCCTTGAAGGAAACGGTTTACACCGTGTCCAATAAGTTCTCATACAAAATAAAATTGTATTCATTTCGCATCTGTAGGGGGATTAGGGGCATAATGGACACCCTAAGAAAATGAGTATGTTAGGCCTATATAACGATGAAAAACTTAACATGTTATCAGTTGGTTTACAACTTTAGCTTGTTTCCTACGTATTTCAATCATTTACAGTAGGTAAAATGTCTTTATTGTGAAGAAATATCGAGTTTTAAATCGTGTGTTTTTTAGGGCTGGCAGGAAAGGTACGGGGCCAAATGGACACCCATCGGGGCATAATGGACACCCCTACAATTACATATTTTATTCTAATTCTTTGATTACATCGATCAGTTAAGTAATATGCCTACGGAGATCAATACCACAGATATAATACTCCATCTTAGACGAGTTTACATAACATCATAGTTAATTAAATAAATTTTAGGCAAAAATAATCGGATTGATTTTTTCCAAACTCTCTAAAACGCCTAACAGTATGCAAACCGCGTACATCCATTCGTAATAGCCGGTGTTCATTTCGCCCCGAATCGACTACAACATTAAAATTGCTATTTTTAGTAAATTTTAATCAAAAATAAAATACGTCATCCATTGCTAAATCTCCGTATACATGTAGATAAGGTAACAAATCACTAGTTTTTATGGTGGACACACTCCAACACTCATAATACCTTATTTTCTGCTGCTTCGAAATTATAAGAATTTCACCATATGAAAAACATATTTCAATTTCAATGATATTTTGGTTATTTTGGAGCAATATAAATGGTACTTTTGAAAAATAGGACCATGACTTGTTCCTTTGCACTTATGCATTAAAAGTTTAACATAAAAGTCAACGGTTTCGGCAAAAACAGAGGTGTCCATTTCGCCCCGGGTGTCCATTATGCCCCTAATCCCCCTACTTAGGATTTTAAATGTAAATTTATTTATTGGAAAGGGCAACTAACACTTAACAAATACAGCAAATGTTTTGGAATTAACTGTCCTTTATCCTTCTCTGATGTTCGCTTACGTGTCGTAAGTCCATTTCAGCTGGCACGCACGTAATTTTATTGGTATTTTGTCTCATTTTAACGAGTAATGGATTTAAGTTGAAATAAATTAGGTTCCTGTCCTCACCATTGCTAGTAGCAACTATGACCAGAAGAGAAAAAAATATGAGACTATGTATTGGCGAAGTACGAAACCGTTTTATTTTTGACAAAATAAAACGTGTATTAAACAGAAATGTTCATTTACCTGTTTTAATGAGGCTTGTTGTGTCAAAGAAGCTTGGCTACATCTTATCGTGTTGATTCACATTATTACACTCAAATTAATTTACTGATAGAATCTAAGTGCAGAAAGCACATAGGTTACGAACGAGAGCGAAAAAAATCGCTCTAAGTGCAACTTATGAAAATTAAAAGTTGCATTATTATATTTCATTTTTTCTATAATATATCCAAAGTGTGATAACATAAAAAGCAACCCGGTCAACATGAAATCCATACAGAAACAGAGTTTGCTGTTTTTGAAGGTATGTAGTGAACTTATTATTCAAACTTCGAGAACCTTTTCAAGCTACGTACATTCCTTTTGTGTTTCTATAGAATTACACTAAATTGTCGCTGCACCTCCTCCGTCACCAAGGGCGAACGCGTGGACAATTTGGAAACTGCCGGATGCAGCTGCGATGAGGACAATGATGAGGAAGTGCCTTTTGATCGGACAACATCCTGGCTGGGTCCAAATTAATCACTTTAGTGTTAGGCTAGGTGTTATGTTTAACAAATAAAAGCAGCTCGATCGTAGATTATGCTAAATTTGTATTTATTTATATTCTGAAGCTAATCCCACGTGTAAACAAGCTCATTATTCATCATATTGTAAACTATGCACTGAACTATTCAACAGAGAGTGACGCACATACATTCTATCATGATTGAATCGGCAAAGATTCAATAGCGCTGCACATACTTTCCAAGTGTAAAAGCAACTGGTCACAATCTAAGTGCAGAACTTTTAAATTTAATGTGTTATTTTTTCTGAGTGTATCATTTCTAAAACATACATGAATCCTTCTTATTTTGGAATTATTTTATCCAAATTTTACGTTTTATGATGTTTATCTTTAAAATAACGGTCATTTTCAAGGCAATCAGACCAAGTTGAACATATTTGCAAATTTCTTACCATATCATCACTAAAATTGTATTGTTTCATTCTTAGTATATCCATTTGGCACAATACTTGATTTTTTTGAGAAATTATTCCGGAAACTTCAGGAGTTTCTCGCGTTATTCCTCCGGTAATTCCTCAACGGTTCCTCTGGAGGTTCCTCCAGAAATTCCACTGAGATTCCCTAGGAACTCATCCAAAGATTGCTTCAGGAATGCATCGGAAAATTTCCCCAAAAATCCCTAAAGGAATGCCTGGAGCAATCCCAGCACGAATCCCAGGACGAATCTCCGGATGAATTCTTGAACAAATCCCTGCAGGATTCCTGGAGCAATCGCTGGAAGAATTCCTGAAAGAAACCCTGTAATAATCCCTGGACAAATCCCTCGATGAATTGCATATGACACAGTTTTGTCCCAGATTCTTCATGCCAAGTATATGGAAAAGCGCAGTAGGCGTTGCCGCGTGCAGACGTGTTTTGCTCTGCTTGTCGTGGTTTCGTTCGTGCTCGAATTTTTTTTTTCTCGCGATTCCGCTGACGGTTTGTCCGGTGCTACGCCATCCGGATCGTTCTTCCGCGTGTGAGAAAGTGGCAATGATTGATTTTGCGAAGATTTGTGAGAGATTCGGCGGGTACTACGCCTCAAGTATTGCAAATTTCGACTCCAGTCCATGTTTTAAGATAGAAAGTGGTGAATATTTTTATTGCGAAAATGATAGTGCGTTCTAATAAAAAGTTTTCTCCGCTGCCCTTTTTTTCGCGATTCCGGTCGTGGCGTGACAGCCAGTACTACGTGTTCCGGAGAGTTCAGTAGTTTCATGTCGTAGAATTAGTCGGGACCCGGAAAAGTCAAAAGTGCCGAAACTCGTTGTTGTTCTCGCGTTTTGTCGTGTGCCGCTACCGCTACCAATTGTCCGGCAGACGCAGATTGGAAGTTTAGCATCACGGGGATCATCAAGAATAACTTCGGACCGCACAAGCTAAATGGGTGAGAGCTTTCAAATATTCACCATAATCCATTCAGCATCATTATTTACATATTCCTATATTTCTCAATCATATTTAACACAATAACACATATTTGGAGCGTTTGGTACGGTATGTCCACGCATCCCTCCTCCCTTGCAGATTCTAGAATTGCTTCGACGGAAAACAATCGTTTAAACTCGAGACAATTCGAAGAATCATCTTTGCGGCAAATACAACGCAGTAGGCCTGGCCGCTTTGACGCTTGCATCATATTATAAATATGCTGTAAGCCTCAATATTGACAAGAAAAGTAATTGGGTCTAATCTAACCTGATTACTTTCCAGGATGCTTTCTCGTACTGGCTGCGTTTGTATTAGATTAGATTAGATTAGATTAGATTCTTCATGCCAAGTAGATGAAGAGGATCTATTCAGTAATATTTCTAACGTAAAAATGGTTAATACGTAAACAAAAATGAAAAAACGTACTTAAACATATAGGGAACCACTCTACGGGCCACCGAGGGAGAGCGACACATTCAGATGTGAATGAATCTCAAAATGAAAAATCTCGTTAAAAGCGCAACATACGCCAAAAATCTTTTTCCTTGTACAATTCCTCTTGATTCATTTACCATATCTGGTGCACCTTTACGAAAGTAAGAAAGAAACCTTCCCAACAGATGCCACCGAAGTATGCATCATTTCATTGACTGAATCTCATCTCAGTTAAAAAAACAAAATTAGTTTCTTTTCAGAGATGCCTCCAGGAACTCCTCATGAATGTCTTCTGAAATCTCTTAAAGCATTGTTAGGTACTCGATTTTGTCAGCTTTAAAATTTACTGACAAAATCGTGTCATCACTGTATTTGACGTGTTCTATATGTGCGATGTTCGATGCTCTCTGGCCAAATTTGAGCTTTTTTAATGCATCCTTTTCAAAATCACTACCGTGTTTCGTGTCCAAATGATTGCGGATACAAGTTCTACAACTGCTGAAGATCACTGATGCCATAGATAAAACATTTAACAATACATTTTATTATAAAACATGAAAAGATGGTTATAAAATGGTTATATATGTCCCATGTTACAAACGTAAATAAACATTAAGCATCTTATCAAATGCAAAAGAGAAAACCGTTAACCTAACATTTATCAGCACGTCGTCTGTGAATAATCTCTGCTATCCACCCATAGGCCCCACGGGTTCATGACGGGTGCACACTTAGTGACTCGGTTAATGATGTATTAAAGTCCGTCTCTTTTGAGCCATGCAGCTTTATAGCGAAGAAGTGAACGCGAAAAAGAGTTGAGAAAACCGGGCTGGATATAAACTGCAATAAAAAAAAACGCAAGTAAAAAATCAACGCAGTGTAACGACAGTAGACGAAAAAAAAAATGATACACTGACCGTTCTCTCTATTCTAATAAGCTATGGTCACCTGAACTCGTTTAATCAGTTCACATTCGTACGTGATCCGAGCCAGGCGTGTCCGGTCCGGTGGTTCTTGAGCAACGTTGTTTTTGTCGCGTCAATTCTTGCATATGTAAAAGGATACCTCCGAAGGTTACAATGAAGACTGGTGCAGTGATCTGGTGTGTGGCAATCGGACTGGTGGCATTAGCATTAGTTCCGGTGTATTCCGCCAGCCAAGGTCGTGAAGTTACTCGGGCTAAGAGAACCATTCAGCATCTGGTGAATCATTTTGCGCAATTCTTCCGATTTAGTAATCCTGCGAAAAGTCACGAAAAACAGGATATTGCAGCGAATCCCATTAAGCATCTTTTGATGTCCTCGTCTGCACAATTCTCCGGAGGTAGTGGCGCGAAGAAATCTAAGACGACCCCTAAGCCGTTTAGCGGACAATATGAAATACCCAGTTTGCCAGAGCGATTGGTGCAAGCGGAAAGCATGGCTACTTCCGCTCCAGAGCGGTTGGCTCTGCTAGAAACATCTACAACGACTACTGAAGCGCCTACTGAAGCTCCTACTACTGAATCCACTAGTACCACTCCTGAAGCCCCATCCGAAGAACCCTCCACTGAGGCACCGACTACTGATCCATCGCCATCGGACGAAGAACCAGAACCATCAAGTGAACCCGAGCAAACGACCGTTGATCCAACAGCCGTGAATGGGTTGGTGAACAACGATGCCGAAAATCGAGACGACAATTCCACCCAAATCGATGATAACGCCAGTCCAATCGTAGACAATTCCATTCAAACCCCATCGAACTTTGTCAGCCAGAATCAGCATTACTTTCGTCGACCAGTATGGAATCCTTTTCCACTGGCCCCGTACAACCAGCTCCCCTATACCACCACCTACTTCGGCAACAACGTGTTCCTGCCAGCTCCTTTCATCCCCCAGCCTTTCAGTCACTTCGGCGGCGGGTACCAACAGCATCAGACGGTCGCAGCCGGTCCGGTCGCAGCTGCCTCCTCAACGTCTCATAGTCGCGTGAAAATGCACGACCAGCCGTACGATCTCGTGACCTACCACGGTGGTGACTCGCTCAGCTCACCGTCCGGTTATCAGAGGCAAGTGTTTGGAAATCGGCTACCGTCATCGTACTGACGTCCGTGCGCTGTGGCGCAAAGCGTGTGAAGTTGAGACAAGTTTAGCTGCAATTACCTGTTGTAAATACTCGAATTTATTTTCCTCCGTGTAAAGTTACATGTTTCTGTTACGTAGTTCCTAGGAAAAAATCTGTTAGCAAAATTTTACTAAAAGTGAGTCAAAAAGCAATGAATGAAGAAATATATGTTGGAAAAATTATACTGTGAAGTGTTTTAATTGAAACGAATTATTGTGAATACCTGAGTTTTAATGGAAGTACTGGTTAAAAATATAAATATTTTTTAACTTGTTTGATTCTACGTAAGAAATGCAAATGGCCAAGAACAGGTCGCATTTTAATTTAGGTTATGGAAGCTAAAGTTTGCGATAGTTCGACTTGGATGATTGAAACGTATGACAGCTGAAATAAAACTGTGCCAACATAAAAAAATGTAAAGCAAATTCAGAATTTGTGTTTATTTGAGGGACACAAATGTAAGCGGTGAATGTGATTTTTTGTCGATTTTGGGTAGAGAAATCAAAAATTCTTTGGACTTTATTGACTTTTATTTTTTTTTCGGTATTGCCAGATCCGATTTATGTGCATCCTTACAAGCCCAAGTAAAATCAGAAAAGGAAGATAACGGAGATGTGTTGGGTGAATTGGATGTAGAATATATTAGACTCGTTTATGAGTTCTTAACAGAAACAGATGTTTGTTTGATCCCCTTATTACGTGTATAATATTGAACCCTACATACACTCCCGATCAAAAGTTTGGGGTCACCACCTCAAAAACATGTCATTTTTTTAGGCCCGTATCTCCGCCAATTTGCGTCCGATTTCAAAATCCTAGGTCTCATTCGAAAGATAATAAGTCAAAGTAACTTTGAACATGATTTCGGTGAAAGTTTTTCAAAAACATTTGTATGTAAACTTAACCCAAAGTTGCCAAATTTTCTAAAAAATGAATATAAACTTACGGCAGTGTCGTTGAAAATTAAGTCGACTAAATTTTAAGATAAGAGCGGCAATATAACCTATTTTCTATTAGCTTTAAACTGCTTTTTACCGAACTTGACTAAACAATCTAGGAAAAAAGTTATTAAATAAATTAACTCTTGATGTCATCGACCAAAAGTTTGGGGTCACCCCTCAAAATGATGTATCGGCCAAAAGTTTGGGTCACTATCGTAAAACATGGAAAAGTGATTTGTTGATATCTTGGTCATTTATTAGAAAATTTGGCAACTTTGGGTTAAGTTAACATACAAATATTTTTGAAAAACTTTCACGGAAATCATGTTCAAAGTTACTTATCTTTCGAATGAGACTTAGGAATTTGAAATCGGACGCAAATTGGCGGAGATATGGGCCTAAAAAAATGACATGTTTTTGAGGGGGTGACCCTAAACTTTTGATCGGGAGTGTATGCTCTATTTTATATTTCAATTGGCCCCAGCCGCGAAAAATAAAACAGAACACTACAAATGCACAATAAAACACGACGCCACAAATGGACACTTTCAACATAAAACATAAATTGATACAATGCAACACTTAACATAAACATGCCCTATTAAGGTGGTTCAAAAAATCGTTTTTGCTCCACACCGCTTATTCGATTCCTAACAAGATTATATGCCTTCTCCCAAAATTTGAGCTCATTTGGTTAAAAATTGAGACTGCACAAGCCCTTCAAAGTTTGTATGGGAATTACTATGGGAAAACGATGTTTTTCATTTAATCGACCGTAGCATTTCCCCAAGTGCCCTAGTGGGCTAGTCGTGAGCTAGGTAATCCTAGGTTACTCTATCAGCTACAACTTTGCCGAAGACCGCATTCAAATCGGACGCCTCATTAATTAGTTATCGATTTGTATCCAACTGGACAAACTTTAACAGTGATCCTCCAGCTTTCCAGCAGGCAACATTGCTTCATATGGCGCCAAAGATAGCATACTGAAATCATGGCTACCTTGATGGCTACTATGTTTCAAGGTAAAATGCAGTGATGCCCACCGAATAGTTTAACCATCATGAGTAAAAATTTCGATTCTGGATAAAAATCGGTAACTAATTAATGAGGCATCCGATTTGAATGCGGCCTTCGGCAAAGTTGTAACTGATAGAGTGGCCTAGGATTACCAAAGGTCAACTAACCCACTAGGGCACTTGGGGAAATGCTACAGTGGATTGAATGAAAAAACATCGTTTTCCCATAGTAATTCCCATACAAACTTTGAAGGGCTTGTGCAGTCTCAATTTTCAACCAAATGAGCTCAAATTTTGGGAGAAGGCATATAATCTGGTTAGGAATCGAATAAGCGGTGTGGAGCAAAAACGATTTTTTGAACCACGCTAATGCCCTATTACCTAAAATTATTGTTAATTGATTTAGGTCCATCAGTCATCATGCAAAATCGTTGGTCAGTTCGCCTTTTAGTTGGCAGCATTTGTTGGTGCATTCATAAATTGTTTTTGTCTTGTCTGAATACTAATCCTAATTGCACTGCCTCGAATCGGGTTTTACTCCAAGACGACTGCATTTTGATGTCCCTGCTAGGGAACGGTTTACCTGTCTTGCAGTTATTTGTCACCAAAAATGATCTGAAAATTTGCAACCAGTCCGGTTGCTAGAGCTATATTATAAACGCGAATTAAAATTAGGAAAATATTCACAAGTTAAAATCGAACATACAACAGAAAAATAACACTGGTAACACATGTACCCTTCCTTCGAAACTCGTTTGTTTATCTGTATTTGTAGCGTTACAGGTTATCGGTTTTCCACTCTGCTTTTCACCACCAACGAAACGAAAAAAAATTAACAATGCTGTATGTCGATGGAAATAATCTCATCCCTTTCTAATAAATTAATCCAATGTTGATCTTATCAGGGCGCAATAGCTTTTGTAGGGTGCCTGTATCAGTTATCGCACTATGTACCTAAGAAAAAGAATTTCTACAAAAATAAGAAGAAGATCGACGAATGTCATCGATATGTCAAATGATTGATTAGTTTTCATACTTTAGAGGAAAAATATAGAAACGGGGCCAAAACTAATTTTAGTATTTATTACGGCGTGTGCCAATGATAGGGTCCCAGTTGTAATACACGAGCACATTCAACAAAGATTTGCTGTGAGATATGAATCGTGAATTGATGAACTAATTTGTTTATAGTGCACCCCTTGGCAAAAGTCCATAGTATCGTCCATGGGCGTAGGTATTCTGCATGACCATACTGGGCCTCGATTCCCGGTCAGTCCAAGAACTTTTCTTAAACGAAATTTGCTTGGCTTTCTTGGACATGAAGTACCTTCGTGTCTGCCACACGATAATGGTCATTAGCAAAGGAAGCATTCAGCAATACCACTGTGCAACATTTCTGATATCATGGACATGAATTTCTTGGGCTGCAAAATGGTGAGTTGATAAGGCGAGCGTTCAACATAGCTCTGGTCCTCACAAGTTCCTACCTTATGCTTCCACGGGTCAAGCGATGACAAAGACCGCCAGCTAAGAGTTGTGTGCTTAGCTGGTAGTGCAGCCTGGGCACTGTTGTCCTTCTGACTTCAGCTAGATAGAGGAGCTACGTCTCGAACGTCTGTTCTCCAAACAGCGTCTGTTCTGGCATCCAGCGGCTGAGTATAAAATGCTCCTCCACCGGAAGCTATACCTAAGGTGGCAGCCCCACCACGGTGGATAGCCGCCCTTAAGCCAACAACCTACCCCTACCTTCCGAAACCCAAAAAACGGCAACGACTTTTAGAGCGAGACAACGGACAAGAATTGGAACTTGGAATGTCAAGCAGCGTAAACTGGCATAACTAGCCACTTAGGCATGCCTACGAGGTGAACACGCTCCTCGCCACCGTGGAGTTGGTTTCCTGAATGCTGTCGTGGACGAGACTCCAAAAGGTAATATCAAGATCCTCATGAGCGACTTCAACGCGAAGGTAAGTTCCAACAACTCGTACTATGAGCACGTCATGAGGCGCCATGGTCTCGGAGAAATGAGCGAAAACGGAGAGCTGTTTGCAGAGTTTTGTGACAACAATGACAGGGTGATTGGGGGATCGCTCTTTGCTCATCGACCAGTGCACAAAGTGACATGGGTTTCCCGTGATGGCGTCACGGAAAATCAAATCGACCACATCTGCATCAGCCGAAAATGGAGACGGAGCCTTCTTGATGTGCGGAACAAACGTAGCGCCGACATTGCGTCCGACCATCATCTCCTAAACGGCAGGATCCGACTGCACATTGCTAGGATCCATCGACAGGAGGAGAAAATCGGGCGCCGGATAAACACACGCCGACTGGAAGACGCTGCGGTGAAAAGGTCGTTCGCTAGAGAACCGTGCTGCGAATATGTAGCGCCATCAAGAACGCCTTCATAATTGAGGTGAACTACGCACCCGAAGAAAGCAGTGGATCACAGATGATATCTGGAGGAAGATAGAGGAGCGAAGGAACGCCAAAGCCGCGATAGAGCGAGCGAAAACACGAGGAGCCAAAGCCGTAGCCCGTCAGCGCTATTCGGCTCTCGAGAAGAAAGTGAAACGCTCATGTATACGGGACAAAAGAGCGTAGGCGGACTCGCTAGCCGACGAAGGCGAAAAAGCCGCAAACACCGGCGTGATCTGTCTCCTCTACGATGTTTCACGTCGCCTTAGTGGGACTAAGATGAATGTTACGATGCCCGTGGAAGACACGTCTGGACAGTTACTGATTGACCCGGCTGACCAGTTGGAACACTGGTTCGAGCACTTTGGAAACCTTTTTCAAGTGTCGGTCACGCCATCAACACCTAACATGATCCGCCAAGGGTTCGATGCATTAGCCGTGTAGGAGATAGTGCAGGAGATAGAAACAGCCATCCGTAGCATGAAATCGAACAGGGCCCCAGGGGTCAATTCAAAAAACGAAATGTGAATTATCATACGTTAAAACAAAAACATCGATTAATTTATTCAAATTACTTAATGCATGAAAATCAAAATACATATTTATAACACTTTAAAATTATTGTTTATTCTGAAGTAATCTAAATCATGCAACAACTTGATTTAAATGCCATTAGATTATTACAAGAACTTTTATTCAGCAACATATATTAAAGATCCTGTTGTATAAACTTTGTTACATTTAAATGCTTGACTTTATAGTAATAACGTTGAGATAAATTAAACTTTCTGGCAAAAAATGCTTGGTGGTAGATAACTGGAATCGATGTGATTGTTAACAGTCGTTTTGAAAACTGGACATTATTGTATAACTCCAAGAAGGAACAACCTCGAGGTAGACTTTAGGAATCATGCACTAGTTTTACTGCGCTGAATCCGTATCATTTTTTAAAATAGTTTTCTAGGAACTCGTACACATAATCATACACTACCAACATGATTGCCCCGCCCGGTCCCAAACGCATCACTTTAGGCGTTAGGCCCTTGTACAGGGCTGCGAAGCCCTCTTCGCGATACACGATGGCAATCGAGCCAAAGGTGGACTTATACTTTACCTGACCTGGGACCGGTTGTGGACCCTGAGAAAGTTATGTGATTAATGAAATTTGCAGTTTTTTTTACATATGTACAACTACTACCTGAATCCTGGATTTGGCCACATCAAACGGAATATTTACAACCGATCCAAGGGTACCGGAAACGAAGCCGATTCCTACCTTACGGAGAAACTCCTCCACGGGGTCCTAAAATGAGCGATTCGTCGTTGCAAATGTTACTCAATCATGATCAGTTAGCAACGCAATCGTCGCGGATTGTTTGCAAGCGGTTAGATATTGAGCAAAAAAAAAAGTTACGCATGATGGAAACGACAATGACGACGACAGCCATGCAATATTTATTCGTTGAACCGTTAAGCAGATTGATCCAATGCGAGGTCGAAACACAACAGTAGGACAACGCGATAGGCACGCATGCATCGATAACAATCGCATATAATTTAGAAGCAGTTCCATCGCCAATAATAAAAGTATCATTTATTTATACGAGGTTTGCAGAAATACAGTGCGGAACGAAAAAAAGTACGATAGTTCGTTTTCCATGTAAAGTGTCTAGTCGAATGCTTACAACAGTAATTGCTATTGGTGTAGCTGGAGGGAATTCATGGGGGAATCCCCCTCAAGAATCCATCATAATTGCTGCTTCTTTTGAAGGGTTCAATAATATCGGTGCTTTAGTAATCGAGATAGAAACCCCCCAAACAATACTATTTGAAATGAAATTTGAAGAATGCATAGTTTTTGTCCAGCACTGTAGTTACATGATTTCATCGCGAGGAACCACCCCCCAATGGCCAAAGTTAGTCGTAAAAAGCACCATTCACAAACAAACGCAGGGACAGCAAACTTACCCTCGTCCATCCAAAAGCACTAACGCTTCTATTAGAGCAAGCAGAAATGTGAAGTGAGAACGATTACAATAGAAATGCACATCAATAAGTCATCAAGAATCGAAGGAACCAGTCAGAATCAGCAGTGAAACTGTGTCAACTTACCTCATACTCCGGTAGGAAACCCTTCACGCTATGGTAGAACCCGAAGTAGATCATGTTGAAAACACCATTCCGACCGATGGTTGCTGTGAGCCCACGGTTCAAACCATTCAGACCGAAACCGGACTCATGGATGATCTGTCGCGTTACGGCCCATGTGCTCGGTACTTCGCCGACTCTGTGGAGAAAATGACATAGAGAAAGCAGGTAGAATAGGTGATTTAAACGATTAATTTAGTCAGTCAAATAAATATATTAACCACCCTAAAGCTATTAGCTGTGAAAATTAAATCAGAGAATTGTGGTATCATGTAGAACGAAATGAGAAGTGGGCATATTCAAATTATTATTACACTAGTTTACAAAATAAAACGAAAGTCGGGAACTTCTGTCAACGACCAAAATTTTTGAAGCATAATTTAGCGCTGATTAAAAAAATAGAGTAGAACAGTTTTTAAGTTTCAGCTCAATATCGAGTTTCACAACTTTTTAAAACATGGAATTTAATAAAATTTAAATATCTTGCATTTTGTTCAACAAATTTTTAATCTTTTTCCATAAATTAAAAGCTGAATATAATACCATTCAATCACCTGAATGCAGGTTTTGCATCAGATTCATTAAATTCAAGATATTGGCGAGTTTTGGGGACAATCTCCTTAAATTCTAGCAAAATTTCCAAAAATATGTGAAGAAATGTATTTTTTTTTTTCAATAAAAAAAAACAATTTAAAAATTCTTTCTCAACGTTTATTTGACATATCGTATATAGGCGAGATATAGTAAAAAATTCAGCTCAATCGGAGCATTGATTACGGAAAATGAGATGTGTGAAGTGAGCGACTTTGCTTAAAAATAGAACAAAAATCGATTTCAAATCATGAACCTTGTATGGAAAGTCGAACAAAATTCCGCTCTACTGTAATTTTTTTCCTTCGCGTTTTCGAACTAAGGGCATGATTCTAAACCAAAAACGATCATCAGCTTACCGTGTCCAAAAAATGCTGTAAACTAGTGTTATTGACATGTGGCATTTCAGAAAGGGACATTGGGCACGTTAGGCATTTCATGTTAGACACAACATAGGGCTTTGTGGTAAATAGAATTGAAGATTAATATTAAATTTGACTCGAATCACATCAATGTGTTAAGGACAGACTTGTTAGAATCCCAATATGGCCGCCACAATGGCCGACTTTGGCACCTACTCACGATTTTGAGAGCACTAATCTCTTCGTAAACAAAACCAGCGCACCTGATCTTCTTATTTTAAGCTTATTACAAGTGAGCAAGAACAGAATAATAAAATTCATTGCTGTTTGAAGCTTGCTTCTTGAGATTTGTGCGTCTAAAGTTTTGATGCACTGTTGAACCGGGATTTCAAGACGTTTGTCCTTAAAAGAGAGTTTAAATCACATTGCTTCCACCTAGATAATTTTTGGTGTGTATTCTTGACAGTTTGCTAACCCAACGAAAAAGAAAAAGAGGAGAAACGTCTTGTGCAAGATAATAAATAGGCTTCAGTTTCTTGACTACACGGTAAAAATTCTGCACGCTCGATGTAAGGGAAAAATCCCTTAACTATTCAATGTCCTAATCAACATGATCAGAAATGCTTTTCCTTTGAGATCGCAATGCTGTCAGTGTTGATTTGAGGACCAAAACAAACCCACCGGAGAAATCAACTGAAAATCCCTTCGATTTTCACTACTGTAAAAAGCAATACGATCCAAAGTGAAAAGCTGTTGATTTGGTGATGACTGTTTTGGGCATGAAAGTAAATATAGATGACAGGTGGTAGAAAGTGCTTCGCTTCGATTCACACCTCTCCAACAAATGTGAAGTAGTGTAGTGGTAAAATGTTTGATCGTGACTCTGAAGGACCTGGTATCGAATCTGGCTGCGGCTGAACACATTTTTTTTAGTTTTAGTTTTGAAATCAAAACATTGTCAACAACGAATTGATGTGAAGTTCCATTAAAATTGAAGAGGCATTGGATGTTCTTTGCCAAATGATATGTAATTGATAACAAACTGATTGAACAGTAGTGCGAATTCAAGTGTCAATCAGTTCATATTACAGTGCAGATTTTTTACCGTGTATCTTTGCAATGAACGGTCACAGATGATTTGCAGTTATGCACAATTTGAGTAATACAGTTATAATTTTGAATTTCAAATAAACATGTTACATGGAACATGGAATACGACATGGCACGGTCGGTAGTGAAAGAAGTGTGAGAACTTCCGCCGGTTGGGAGAGAGAGAGAGTTCTCCCGCCGGATCAACGGATTAAGGAAGTGTGAGAACTTCCACCGGTTGGGAGAGAGAGAGAGTTCTTCCGCCTGATCATCGGAATAAGGAAGTGTGAGAGCTCCCGCCGGTTGGGAGAGAGAGTAATCCGGATCATCGGAATAAGTGTGAGAGCTTCCGTCGGTTGGGAGAGAGAGTTTTCCCGCCGGATCAACGGATTAAGGAAGTGTGAGAACTTCCGCCGGTTGGGAGAGAGAGAGAGTTCTTCCGCCTGATCATCGGAATAAGGAAGTGTGAGAACTTCCGTCGGTTGAAAGAGAGAGTTATCCGGATCATCGGAATAAGTGTGAGAGCTTCCGTCGGTTGGGAGAGAGAGTTTTCCCGCCGGATCATCGAAATAAGGAAGTGTGAGAACTTCCGCCGGTTGGGAGAGAGAGTTCTCCCGATGGATCAACGGATTAAGGAAGTGTGAGAACTTCCGCCGATTGGGAGAGAGAGTTCTCTCGCCGGATCATCGCAATAAGGAAGTGTGAGAACTTCCGTCGGTTGAGAGAGAGTTATCCGGATCATCGGAGTAAGTGTGAGAACTTCCGCCGGTTGGGGGAAAGAGTTCTTCCGCTGGATCAACGGATTAAGGAAGTGTGAGAACTTTCGCCGGTTGGGAGAGAGAGTTCTCCCGCCGGATCAACGCAATAAGGAAGTGTGAGAACTTCCGCCGGTTGGGAGAGAGAGTTCTTCCGCCTGATCAACGGAATAAGGAAGTGTGAGAGCTCCCGCCGGTTGGGAGAGAGTTTTTTCGCCGGATCATCGCAATAAGGAAGTGTGAGAACTTCCGTCGGTTGAGAGAGAGAGAGAGTTATCCGGATCATCGGATTAAGAAAGTGTGAGAACTTCCGCCGGTTTCAAGATATTGGTGAGTTTTGGGACAATCTCCTTAATTTCTAGCAAAATTTCCAAAAATATGTGAAGAAATGTATTTTTTTTCAATAAAAAAAATATTTAAAAATTCTTTCTCAACGTTTTTTTGACATATAGTACATAGGCGAGTTCCAGTAAAAAATTCCGCTCAATCGGAGCATTGATTACGGAGAATGAGATGTGTGAAGCGAGCTCCCACCGGTTGGGAGAGGGAGGTCTCTCGCCGGATCATCGCAATAAGGAAGAGTGAGAACTTCCGTCGATTGAGAGAGAGTTATCCGGATCATCGGAGTAAGTATGAGAACTTCCGCCGGTTGGGAGAGAGAGTTCTCCCGCTGGATCAACGGATAAAGGAAGTTGAGAGAGAGTTCTCCCGCCGGATCAACGGAATAAGAAAGTGTGAGAACTTCCGCCGGTTGGGAGAGAGAGTTCTTCCGCCTGATCATCGGAATAAGGAAGTGTGAGAGCTCCCGCCGGTTGGGAGAGAGTTTTCTCGCCTGATCATCGCAATAAGGAAGTGTGAGAACTTCCGTCGGTTGAGAGAGAGAGTTATCCGGATCATCGGAATAAGGAAGTGTGAGAACTTCCGCCCAGTGTTGCCACATTTTTATCTGTACCGGAGGCTCAAAAATCTTTTTTATCTGTACCAGACATTCGATAAATCTGTACCCAAAATCTGTACCAAATTTGTACCACATTTGATTTAAAATCGCTTAAAATACACAAAAAAGAGCATTACATCCAGGCTCAACTATGAAAAACACTTAATTTGAGTATACTGTTACCAATTTCTGAACTTTAAAAACAAAAATATCAGTATTAAAAATGCTTTAAGTTTGAATTTTAATGGTTTTTTCTCAATTTCAAAAAATCTGTACCATTCTGTACCTTTTGCTGAAAATCTGTAATCTGTACCGTACAGAATCTGTACCAGAAAGTTGAAAAAAATCTGTACTTTTACAGAATAATCTGTACCTGTGGCAACACTGCTTCCGCCGATTGGGAGAGAGTTCTCCCGCTGGTTCAACGGATTAAGGAAGTGTGAGAACTTCCGCCGGTTGGGAGATAGAGTTCTCCCTCAGGATCATCGGAATAAGGAAGTGTGAGAACTTCCGCCAGTTTCAAGATATTGGTGAGATTTGGGACAATCTCCTTAAATTCTAGCAAAATTTCCAAAAATATGTGAAGAAATGTATTTTTTTCAATAAAAAAAAAAATGAAAATTCTTTCTCAACGTTTTTTTGACATATCGTATATAGGCGAGTTCCAGTAAAAAATTCAGCTCAATCGGAGCATTGATTACGGAGCATGCGATGTGTGAAGTGAGCTCCCGCCGGTTGGGAGAGGAAGTTCTCTCGCCGGATCATCGCAATAAGGAAGTGTGAGAACATCCGTCGGTTGGGAAATAAGGAAGTGTGAGAACTTCCGCCTGTTGGGAGAGAGAGTTCTCCCGCTGGATCAACGGATTAAGGAAGTGTGAGAACTTCCGCCGGTTGGGAGAGAGAGTTCTCCCTCCGGATCATCGGAATAAGGAAGTGTGAGAAGTTCCGCCGGTTGGGAGAGAGAGTTCTTCCGCCTGATCATCGGAATAAGGATCTCACACTTCCCGCCGGTTGGAAGAGAGAGTTTTCTCGCCGGATCATCGCAATAAGGAAGTATGAGAACTTCCGTCGGTTGAGAGAGAGAGAGTTATCCGGATCATCGGAATAAGGAAGTGTGAGAACTTCCGCCAATTGGGAGAGAGAGTTTTCCCGCCGGATCAACGGAATAAGGAAGTGCGAGAACTTCCGCCGGTTGGGAGAGAGAGTTGTCCCGCCGGATCATCTGAATAAGGAAGTGCGAGAACTTCCGCCTCTTGTGAGAGGTAGTTCTCCCGCCAGATCAATGGGATTCAGAAGTGTAAGCACTTCCGCCGGTCGGAAAATAGAGTTCTCCTGCCTGGAAGTCCTCGCGCTGAGCCGATTGGAGAGTTCTTCCGCCGGATCAACGAAATAGGAAGTGTGAGGACTTCTGTCGGTTATGAGAGAGTTCTTTCAGTGGATCAACGTCTATGTCTATTGTTGATCGAGTCAAATTACAAAACGAATTTTCTGTATTTTTAAATAATTTTCCTGCAGTTGATGATGTGGAAGTTGCCCTAAATAACATTATTGAAACTTATAACAAATTGTTACATGACTGTACTAGAAAGTTCACTAAAGCTGTTAGACTGAAAGGAGAACATTGTCCATGGATGACATACAGTCTTTGGCGATTAATATAAATTAAAAATAATTATCTGAACAAACAAAAAAATAACCCTACAGATGAACATATAACTGAAATGTTGGAGCATGTCTCAAAAAAAGTTAAATCTGCTAAGAAGCGATGCAAAAAGCAATACTACGAAAATATACTCAAAAGTTCTAGTCACTCTAATGTATGGAAAAAACTGAATGAAATTTTTGGTCGTACTAAAGCCAATGAGAAATTAAAATAACGAAATGGTGCGAACATTCTTGAATCAGATCAAGATGTTGCTGAATTGTTTAATTGTTTTTTTCCTAGCATCGGTAATAATCTAGCACAAAAAATTCCAAAAAACGCCTTTGACTTTTTGAAACCTGTAAAGGGTGTTAGCAGCTCTATTTTCCTGAGACATGCTAGTATAAATGAAGTTAGCATTCTTATAAGCCAACTTGATACACAGAAAAGCAGAGGGCATGACAACATTCCAGCTGATCTGGTAAAAGCAAACGTAGGCCCGTTCTCCGGTATAATTGCTGAGCTGTTCAATAGAATGTTATTAACTGGGTCCTATCCAAATATTATGAAAATAGCTAAAGTCACTCCAGTTTTCAAATCAGGGGACTCTTTTGATCCCTCTAATTATAGACCGATATCGACTCTTTCCGTAATCAATAAAATATTTGAGAAACTGTTAACCGTACGTCTTGTAAACTTCTTATGTGCTAATAACGTCTTGTATAGGTATCAGTATGGTTTTCGAGAAGGTTGTGGAACTGGCAATGCTATAACTGAACTTATTGATGATTTGATTTTTGAAATAGATAAGTAAAACATAGTTGGTGGATTATTTATAGACCTGAAAAAAGCATTCGATACCATAAATCACAAAATTTTATTGAAAAAATTGGACAGGTACGGGGTGAGAGGAATTGCAAATGATTTAATAAGGAGTTATCTTTCGGATCGCAAACAATTTGTAGCGATAAATGACTGCCGCAGTAGTCTACAACACATGAGCATTGGAGTGCCTCAAGGAAGCAACATCGGTCCTTTATTGTTCTTAATATTTATTAACGATTTAAGTAACTTAAAGCCGCGCGGAGTGCCAAGGCTCTTTGCTGATGATACGGCTTTGTTTTATCCACACCTCAATATTCAGTCTATTGTACAAGACATTGAGTCAGACCTTGCGAGTCTGACGAATTATTTCAATGGCAATCTTCTCTCCTTGAACTTGTCTAAAACAAAATACATGGTCTTCCATTCACCACGAAAAAAAATCTATAGTTATCCCGATCCTTGTGTACTAATCTGCGTATAGAAAAAGTCTCGTCTTTCAAATACTTGGGTCTTCACTTAGACTCTTGTCTATCTTGGAATAATCATATACAACAAGTATCGAATAAAGTGTCATCTTTGTGTGGACTAATGAAGAGGGTTCGCTCTTTTGTACCAAATGAAGCATTGCTACGTTTTTACTTTGCCTGTATCCATTCTGTGCTCCAATATCTAATAGTAGCATGGGGTCATGCTGCTAAATCCAAACTAAAAAAACTTTAATCCTTGCAAAATAGGTGTTTAAAATTAATTTTCAATTTGCCACATTTATTCCCAACTATTACACTGTATAATTATTCAAACCACAAAGTTATGCCCATATTAGCCTTGCGTGACATTCAAACAATCACATTTGTACATACAGTGTATGAAACAATTGTCCGTACAGCAAATTTTTGGTCAAACTAATTTTTTATTTCAATGTTTATAACTTTTTTATACGTCAATCAGAAACGCTGAAATTTTGACCAATTATAACCCATATATTGAAGCTCCATTGGTAAAATTTTGAGCGATATCGAATAAGTTTTCTAAAAGTTATAGAACTTTTGGTAAAATTCTAAGATTTTTGAACAGGTTTTTAAAACCTTATATCTCAATATGTACTTGATGAAACTTTTTATTTTTTTTGTGTCACAGCTTATACCTAAGGCTTTCATATGCAGCTTCGTTTAAGGTTTTATATTCACTACAAAAAATATGAAAAATCTGTATATGTTCAGAGTGTCATTTGGAAATTTATCATATTTTGATCAATAAATTCAACTTTTTTAAACTCTCTTAATGTAATATTTTTATACAGGACCTACTAAACTACATATGAGGAATAGTTCCTATGGATTTTTCGTTCAGTCAATGCACTTTTATTGGTGGAAAACGTTTGGCAGATTATATGTGCAAAATATAGTAAATTTTTAAACATCGTCAGCTATATAAGCACATTTTTCATATTTTTTGTAGTGAATATAAAACCTTAAACATAGCTGCATATGAAAGCCTGAGGTATAAGATGCAACCCATGAAAAATTGTAAAAATTTCATCTAGTACATATTGAGATATAATGTTTTAAAAATGTGTTCAAAAATCATATAAGTTTTACTAAAAGTTCTATAACTTTCAGAAAACTTATTCAATCTCGCTCAAAATTTTACCAATGGAGCTTTAATATTTGGTTCATGACTGGTCAAAATTTCAGCGTTTTTGATTGATGCATATAAAAGTTATAAACATTTGAATGAAAAATTATTTTTCAAAAAAAATGCTGTACGGACAAATGTTTTATACATTGTACGTCGTTTTCAAAATTTGTTACTGAAATGTTCTATTCGACATTGGTGCTGGATAATAATCTGGATAGAATGATAATAGCTTGATAGAGAATGTTTCCTTCACAGATCAAAAAAGGAATGTAAAATTCTGGAGCGTGAAAATCGCATAAATAAGTTCCGGTGTTCGGCAACATTCATCATTGAGGTATGAAAAATTCAATTTCACTTTGACTTTCTGACTTTATCCGGCCACCATTAAATCACCACCGCAATGGCTGAAAATTTGGCAGGACTCTACTGCCCCCACTCGCAAAACAGTCCCATATGAATAGGAAACCCAACAAAGATGGGACTGTTATGCGAATGGCGGTAGTCTAATTTTGCACCAAGGATTGTAATGAACATATGGGAGCTTTGAATGTTCAACATGATCGAAATATGAACTGCCCTAGCGTGTGATATCACAGAAGATTACATGACATATCATGTATATGTCATGAAACATCATATAAACATCGATGCATACATTTTAGATGAAATTAATAGACTAAACTAGGGAAAGGATCTTGTTTTAACCGACTTTACGAACCCTCTAAGCAGAATACCCTCTTCGAATAAGTGTAATCAGTTCAGGGCTGTTACAAAAGTGTAGATTTGAAAACCGCAAAATCCGCGCCAAGCCATTTTAAATCCGCGCCAGTACAAAACATGGCTTTGATGACTCAATTTAAAAAAAAAGCCAGATTTTTTAATAGAAAATCAAAAAGTTAAATTGATTTTTACTATGTATTACTAATCCCTAATAACTACTATTTTAACATATTACTAATCCATATAAAGTCTGACCAATTCTACATTAAACAAAAGTTCAAACAAGGGTAGTTTTTTTTTAATTGAGATAAAAAGTTTCGGATCAATAGTTCTTTGATTGCTTATCAATCAGGGTGTCTACTATTTTACGAGAAAAAAAGCAATAGTTTTGACGAAACTTTTGAAATAATTTATAGTATGGTAGATTTTCTGAAATCCCAAAAGATCATTTGAGAGAATTGCAAGAATTTTTTCAAAAACTTTTTCAGAAATTCATGGATTACTTTCTGCAGAAACTTTTTTTGTAATGATACAAATGGAGTAATACCTGCTAGTGATTTTTTTTTATTAAATCATCACTAAATTTTATTCCTTAAAGCAATATTTATGAAAAAGGAAGCATTTCACAAAAAAATATCTGGCAAATGTTCTGATCATTACAATTGATACAAATTCATTATTTCATTTATGATAAGAGTTTTTGGTCACATCACACCCTTGGAAATTAGGATGGGATGGATATTTCAGCAAGAATGTCCTTAGTCTAAGGATCCGAAAGCATCAACAGATTCTTCAAGTGTTCTACCAAAAAAAAATCTTCAAAAAAACCCTTTAATAACTGCTTAAGGGTGCTCCGATCGGAAACCACAGTTTTAACAAAACAAATCGTTTTGCAAGTAGTTTTAACTGATTCAGGAATTTCGTCAATTCTGTCATTCTGAAACTCATCCATAATGAATCAAGAAATTCTTGCATGTTTAAAAAAAATCGCTAAAAATTACTTATGATCTAATTTGATCCAGAGTTTATAAAATTTTTGTCCATGGAATTATCTAAGAACGCAATCGTAGAAAGCTCCAGGACGTCTTACCTGTATCTTTTTTATTTTGACACACACAGTCTACCAAACCAGTGATTTTCTTTACGAGAGCGAGAGACGAACCAGCCAAGGGCTGAAAGTCTCTTTAAGAAAGACAAATCAATCAATCAATTTACGAGATTCTGTAGTTTTGAATAAAATAAATTCAACGAAATTTTTCTCCAAAACTTCCAAGACGTCTCTTCGCTAATTCCAAAAAAAAGATTTCGGAATCAATTATTTCAGAAATCTTGCCATTCTATCTAAATTTTAGCCAAAAATTGATTTCGGGGTTAAGGCAGAAATAACTTCAATAGTTTGACTAAGAAACTCAGAAGGGGATCTTCTCAGTTTAACAAATGCGTTTAGTGCAGTGCATCTTTTAGCACTCCAAGCTAGGGACTTTTAACATTGATTTTAATTAAGGACAAACGTCTTGACATCCCGTTTCAACACTGCATCAAAATTTCAAACGCACAAATCTCAAGAAGCAAGCGTTACACAACAAAGCAGTTTATTATTCTGTTCTTGCTCACTTGTAATAAACTTAAAATCAAAAGATCAGGTGCGCTGGTTTTGTTTACGAAGAGATTTGTGCCCTCGAAATCGTGAGTAGGTGCCAAAGTCGGCCATTGTGGCCGGCCATGTTGGGATTCTAACAAGTCTGTCCTTAAGCACAAAATACCATAACACTAATTTGAAAACGTTCTTTTTTCTGGTTTCGTAGAGCTCCTTGTCTAAATGTTTGATGTAAATGCATTTGAAAACCACTTCCGCAAAATCCGCGCCGAAATTAGCAAAAACGCGCGAAACGCAAAAACCGCGAAAAACGCAAAATCCGCGCCGCCTGTAACAGCCCTGTCAGTTTCGTACCTTTTAATTCCGCCCTATGTTGCTTATCATTTGACAGATACGCGTATTTCGACTACCACTTGTAATCTTCCTCAGTGTCAGTTATCCACTAGGTAGAGGAGATTGAAATTTCAAATAATATGTCATGAATCTGAGTTCTACGTCAAAAATAATTATTGAGAAGATTTATTAAAAATAAAAAAATAAATCGGGAGTTGCAATATTTGGTAAAGTGATTTCATATTTTGAGCAGGTTCTAAAACTTGCATTGGTACCTAGTATTCCCCGAGTAATAACGCTACTGTACTTACTTGTTCTTGTTGGCTTGCAATGTTACTTTCACCATTTCAAAAGGATTCACTAAGATAGCTTCGGTCACTCCTGCGCCAAGGCCAGCAAGGGAGAATGTCTACAAAAGCAGATAAAAATACACAAAATGATTAAACATTTATCATGTGTTGCAGAACAAAGCTGCATACTCTATGTACTCAATCCCATACCAGTGGCGTAGGCTTATCGGCACCGAACATGAAGAACCGCTTATACTGTTCGAAAGTAAGGAACTTCACTGCTCGTTTCGGGGTTTCCACCAGCACTGGGGGCAGAATTCCTTTGTACAGGGAGAAAAAACCCTCGGAGCGGGCCATTTTCCGAATGCAGTCGAAAACTCCATTGTAGTAGGTCTTGAAACGGGAAAAAGTTAGAATCCAAGCAAACCTCGAATCAGTGTTCTTACTTACCCCCGTTTTACCTGCCACGGTGCCAGGTTTGGCTTGCAGCTGAAGCCGAGTCTTTACCAAATCCAACGGGTGCATGATGCAAACCTCCACGAAGCCAGCTGACCCACCTGCACCAACTTGCATTGCCGCCTGGCGCAAAAAATCCTTCAGATCACCGCCCATGGTAACTTCGATTATTTGGTAAACTTTACTCTCACGTGCTTGACTACCAATCTAAAAATCGTACTAGGCTGTGTAAATCGGGGAAGGAATGATTAGATTGCCTAATAAATGGGATGTCTCTCGCTCGGATTTGGACGATGACAAAGAAGGTCAGGCATGCGCTCTGTAGGTAAATTTAACTTGATTGCCCTCACAATCGAATGATAAGTGTAGGTTGATGACCTTGGCGGGCCAAAATATCTCAAAAAATCAAAATTATCAACAGATTGCTAAAATACTCGGGATGCTGCTGCTGCTAATAACTGTTTTAACACAGGTGTTTTTATGAATTCATAAAGTACATGATTTAAAAGAGATAAATTCCCAAAAAGTAATTAACAAGGTCAAAATATTACCTTTGGATTAATTTAGTATCTCACGACACCAGCAACAAGCGAACAAAAACACCAACTGGTTCACTTGATTTTTTCTTTCGGCTCTTGAGAACGGCCGTCGGTGGATGTCTGTTTACTTTTCGTGGTTGATTACACTCAACACGCAATCCATCACGCCACTACTACTGCACAATACATCCTCACTCAACACCATATGCAACAATGTGCAACGTTTTGTGTGCTAGTGTTGGTGTGATTGTAATCGGCGATGCACTTTTCATTCATGAGAATGTGTTTACGCACTATTTACAGTTATGAATGTGCTGCACTGCGATGTTTACTACGAGAAACTGTCAAAAACAGCTGATGGGCGAGAAACGCATGGTTGCGCCGCACGGTAAAAATATTTCAATTTGTTCCTGGGAATTTACGGTACAACTAAAGCTGTTAGGGCCGATTTCTTCACCTCGGCTTAACTCGTAAGCCAGGCTTAGCCATATAGTTAAACCTGGTTTAACGCCTAAAGCCAGGGTGAAGAAATCGACCGCTGCTCAGTTAGCAGCGGCTGGCAACGGTTAGGAACGGATAAATCGACAATGATTTTTCATAAGGGCCTATTAGGGCTTATAACTGACTTGATCAATTTCTCTTCGTCGACTCTCTTTTGCGTTGATAACTTGATCGAAACAAACAAAATCATTATTCTTTTTGATTCTATAGCAACATGTAGTCGTCTTCTTCGCATTTCAACCAAAAATCTTTGGAAAACTTAATACGCATTCTGTGATAAACACAAAGAGACGATCGATGAAGAGAATTCGAAAATGTCAGTTAGGCCCAAATGAATAATCAGTGTCGAAATGCGGTTTTCCGGTTAGAGCACCTTTAACGGTGCGCTTCTATAAGGCAATCTGACGTTTGATCATCTTTCTCTGTTTCGCTGCCGAGGAGGATAGGTTTGTTTTCATACGGAAACGTTTCCCTATGAAAATATTAAACACAAAATTGCTATCTTCTGTGGCTGCTTGAGAGAGAAGGGTGATGAACGCTAGATTGCCTTATACCCCGTTTGGCAGCCCTCCATCATTGCAGCAAACTTTACCGGTCGCTGCTGGATGCGCTCGCAAAATAGTAGCGCCATGGGTGGGTGACCAAATATAGTAGCGGGACAGTTGCGCTGCTAAAAATGCTATGGGAATGTGACAGCCCTCCCGATACGAATCAGGGTGACTAATTTGATTGCTACCGGTGTGGAAAAGGGTGGTTAAGTCAAAATGGTAGCGCTGCGGGGGTTGCTCGAATAGTAGCCGCCGTTAATGTTGCTCTTAGAGCACCTTTAACGGTGCGCTTCTATACCCCGTTTGGCAGCCCTCCATCATTGCAGCAAACTTTACCGGTCGCTGCTGGATGCGCTCTCAAAATGGTAGCGCTATGGGTGGGTGACCAAATATAGTAGCGGGACAGTCGCGCTGTTAAAAATGCTATGGGAATATAACAGCCCTCCCGATACGAATCAGAGTAACTAATTTGATTGCTACCGGTGTGGAAAAGGGTGGTTAAGTCAAAATAGTAGCGCTGCGCGGGTTGCTCGAATAGTAGCCGCCGTTAATGTTGCTCTTAGAAAAGAATGAGCCATTTTACGGGTCGTTTCGGATCAGCTGATCGCTCATTTCATGAATGAAAATTTGACAGGAGGTTGCGCCCAAGCCCGTGAGTGTTAATATCAATATCAACACTGTTGTCGTTTCGTAAAATAGACTATATCCAAGGGGTTGGTCATTCAGCACTCTTCATTAGTGCCGTTATTTTTGAGCGTGTGCCAATGGGTGCCAAAACTGTGCCGATCATTTTTCAGAGTGTGCCGAACGTGCCGGGAGCTGTGCCGCATGTGTCCAGCGGAGTGTTTTCTTCGAATGTTTATGCGCTGTTTGAAACCCTTTCTGTTTTTAACAACTGTTGTTAATTTAATCGGTGTTTACCAACAAAATCCCACCCAGAACACTTGTCTAAAATCAATATAAAGAGATTTTTGTAATCGTAAGTATGTTGACAGATTCATTCTATACCGCAAAGTTGTTGTGCCCATGTGTGCCAGAAGTGTGCCGAATTGTGCCGAGAAGTGCCGGCATGTGTGCCGTGCACAATGTGCCGAGTGACCAACCCCTTGACTATATCCCAAGCAACCAAAAGTTCGGATTCCACTTGAAGAACGAACTCAGAAGTTCAAGTTTGGTTCAATTCCGGTTTTGTTGAACTTAATTCTCCAAAAAGTTACTCTTGCATTGTTTATGAACTTGGAAGTACATGTACAAGCTTTTGACTTCTCTTCAAAACGACACAGTGTGTGGATTTTTATCGCGAACCACTGAATGGTCCATGCTCAGCAAGTGATACATTCGCGCATGTAACATTTCATGAACAAACATGCTCGGGAACGCTCTCCGAAATGCTGTTCATTCTCTTGCCCGGTTCGATACGAGAGCGCAATCAAGAGAGAAGATGCTCGATGACGCTAATGAAAGCGATGCATTCGGTAAGAATATTTTATTGCCATAATTCTTTTTTTATTGTGACTACACAACCTGCAACGTCATGAATACAGTTAAATTAAATAGTATTTCACGTTTTTAAAGCGAAAACGCATTAAATACTTATGAAAATAACGATTATTCACAGTTGCCCCAAGCCAACGATGAGCGATCATCGGTAAGTGTTACACTTAGCGATGCCCGCTCATCGCCGCAGCTTGTTTATATCGGAGTATCCTCTTTGTGTTCCTTCGTGAACCATGCGACTCGACGAGAGAACATACACCGCTTGGTAATTGAAACAGAACCAACAGAAGGGAAGAAAAACCGCCGAGTGGTTCACTGATCACTTTTTCGTCCAAACACTGAAACGACATTAAAGTCGAAAAAAGGTTCAAAAAGAACTTATGTTGAACTTCAAAACAGAGTTTAATGAAATATTAACCGAACTCATGTTGAACTTTTGCGTGCCTTTAAAACTCAAATATAGTTCATTTGGACATATTCCAACAACTTGAAATCATCCGTTCCGAACTTGTTTCGAACTTGTTTTGAACTTACTACTCAAAGTTCGGATAAATATTAACCGTACCAAAAGTGAACTTCACTTGAACTTCGGCGACAGCGGGGCCGAGGAGAAGTTCTCATTCAATTAAATCACTCGGAAATCGGGCTCAGCAGCCACAGCTTGTGTTAATTTCACAAGTACACTTTGTTCCACTATAGTATTTCAACGTACACGCAAAGGATCCGTATTGTGTGGCTCAAAGGCTTTTTTTTTTTTTTTTTTTTTTTCCTCCCCTGTTGGGGAAATTAAGCCACTGCGTCCAATAGGCTGAACTTTTGTGGCATGTCCCGTTTTGATATTCGCATCTAGCCAGCTAATTACCATGTGTCAAGTAATCAGCTACTGCCACGACGCGTCGTCTCCCAGTCAGGTGCAATGGAATTAATAAACTCCAAGACCTTCCCAGGTTTTGCAGACCAGATCTCACTGGGTTGCAAGCAACCACTATTTAGAAATCTTTGCCTGCGCGTGTATAAAGCACCACAACTGCAAAGCAGATGTTCCGAGGTTTCACGTTCCGTATTACAGAAACGACAGATATCACTCTGAATATGGCCAATATTTTTCAAGTGATACCTGCTCGGGCAGTGTCCAGTTACTAGGCCAGTGTATGTACATAGAGCTCTCTTGTTGAGCTCTAAGAGCTTTTTGGTTTTATAAGCATTTGGTGTTATAAATCGTTTTGACTGATTGCAATTTTTGACGTCCATCCAATTGGATATCACCCTCTGCTCAGCCCAGCGTTTCAGGTCAATTTTAATTATACAGTTTGATATACCACAGAATGGTTCTGGACCAGCAAACTGTAAATTGGAACCACTTTTAGCAAGCTCGTCTGCCATTTCATTTCCTTCAATGCCACAGTGACCTGGAACCCAGTATAAGTTTACTGAATTCCCTTGGCACAGCCTGCGCAGTGAAAGAATGCATTCCCAGACAAGCTTTGAAGTACATTTGTAAGCGCACAATGCTTTTAGTGCAGCTTGACTATCTGAGAAAATACAAATATTTGCGTATCTGTATTTTCTCTCAAGGCAGATATTTGCGCATTTCAAAATAGCAAGAATCTCTGCTTAAAACACCGTAGGATAGTGTCCCATCGCCACTGAAATTTGTATTCCAGGGCCGTAGATTCCCGCTCCCGTTTTTATTCCAACTTTTGAGCCATCTGTGAAGAATTTGATTGACCCTTGACGAACAGTGGGACCTCCGACTTCCCAATCTGCACGAGTTGTTTCGTGCAACTTGTAAGGAACATCATGGTTCTCCACAGGTTTCATCCAGTCTTTAATCATTTTCATTACTGGCCTATTTTGGAAGTATTGTGAAATGCTCAGGTGACCTACAAGATCACCTGGCATAAACATTTCAACTCGTTCAAGTCTCAGCAATTCCTTTTCTGCTTCTAATTGCACGTACTCGTGCAAAGGTAGCAGATTGAGAATCGCATCTAAAGCTTTTGATGGAGTGCTTCGCATCGCTCCTGTAACAGCAATGGACGCAAGACGTTGAATTTTCGCAAGCTTTGTTTGTGTGGTAGCCTCTTTCGTTTTTGGCCACCAGACAAAGGAAGCATACGTCACTTTTGGGCGGATTATGGCAGTATAAATCCACATTATCATTTTTGGTCTCAAGCCCCACTTCCTGCCAATAGTTTTGGAGCATAACCAGAACGCACTTGTTGCCTTACCGATCACGGACTCAATTTGAGCATACCAGTTCAGTTTAGCATCCAGTATCAAACCTAAGTATTTGACTCGATCACTAGGATGAATTTGTATCCCTCCAAGCCGAAAAGCTTTTAGGTTGATCTTCCTTCTCCTAGTGAAAGGGACAATTACGACTTTTGACGGGTTGATGCTAAGGCCCTCCTTAATACACCATGAATGTGTATAGTTTAGGGCCCTTTGCATTCTCTCCGAAACAGTTTCGTCATACTTTCCTCTCACTATTATGACTATATCGTCTGCAAAGCCCACAACTTCGAAACCTTTTTCCTTCAAGCTTCTTAGAAGATCGTCTACAACTAAGGACCACAATAGTGGTGAGAGGACTCCTCCTTGAGGGCAACCTTTCGTTGGCCTTACTGTTATAGAAGAACTTCCCAGCTCAGAGGTGATTTCTCTTTTTGCAAGCACAGTATAAATCCAATGTATGATACATTGGTCGAAGTTTTTGTTCTCCATGGCACGCTTCATAGATGAATAGGAGGCATTATCAAATGCTCCTTCTATGTCTAAAAAGGCGCATAGAGCTATTTCTTTTGCTGAAAACGTTTTTTCCACTTTTGTTACTAGCGAATGAAGTGCTGTAACCGTTGACTTACCAGATTGATAAGCAAACTGGAAGTCAGATAGGGGATGGTCTTTTATGTAAGAAGAATTGATAAAATCCTTCAAAACCTTTTCCATAGTCTTCAACAAAACTGAAGAAAGACTAATTGGCCTGTATGCTTTGGGATGCGTCTTGTCTCGCTTCCCCTTTTTTGGTATAAAGATAACTTTTACAAGTTTCCATTTTGATGGAACGTAATTCAATCTTAAACTAGCCTTGAACATCTCAACTAGTGATGGTACCAACACCGCTTCTCCATTTTGAATCAGTGCTGGAAATATTCCATCAACTCCTGCAGATTTAAAAGGCTGAAAAGATCTAATTGCATTTTCCACTCTGGCCTTCGTGAAGATTTCATCAGCTAAATCTGAGGTGGTGTTTATTGTCCTAGTTGACTCCGAAGAGTTTATACTAGGACATCCTTCACCTTCCAGAGATATAGTATCATTGGAATCCACACTTAGAACCGAACCCGGAAAATGGGTTTCCATCATCAAATCCAAAGTTTCACGAGGAGTTTTGGTAAAAGCTCCATCGTCGCGCTTCAGGTTTCCCAATTCATTTGAATGATCTTTTGCGAGCGTTTTCTGTAGTCTTGCAACTACAGGAGTGCTGTTTATGTTTTCACATGTCAGCATCCAAGACTTTCTTTTAGATTTTCGTATTTCGTTGTTGTACTCAGTCAGGGCTTTCCTGTACTGAGTCCAATCTCCCGTTTGTTTCGCTCTATTGAACATTTTACGAGAAAATTTTCTAAGGCGATCCAGTTTAAAGTTCCACCATGGCACGTCTCTAGTAGAAGACGATTGTATGGTGGGACAACTTCCGTTAAAGGAATTGATGATACTTTCATTTACCCTTTGAGAAAATGATTCCAACTTTTGGGTTGAATCAATAGGTTCTCCCATTGTAAATGAATGCGTATTCAACAATTCTACATATTGATCCCAGTTTGTCCTCCTGGGATTTCTAAATGCGGTTCTAGAGTAATCTCCACCACTCCAATTGAAGATTATGTGTTTATGATCAGATAGAGAAATCTCATCTGACACGTGCCAGTTTGTGATCTTGTCAAAGATTGCAGCATTGCACAGTGTTAGATCCAAGACCTCTTGTCTGATTACATTTGAGAAAGTAGGTGCATCACCATTATTGCAAATGTCTATATTGTTGGAAGACAGATATTCTAATAGTGACTCACCTCGACTGTTAATATCCGTACTACCCCAAACCGTGTGATGCGCATTGGCGTCACAGCCAATGATAAACGATTTGTTGTTTTCTTTACAGAATTGAACAAATGATGCGATCTCAGGAGGAGGTACCTCAGGAACATCACCAGGAAAGTAAGCTGAAGCCACAGCGATCTCAGTTTTACCTCTAGTGGTTGGTACCTCTACCATGACCGCAACAATGTCCTTTCTGATAAACTCTGTAATAGGATAGCATTTTAACGTTTTGCGTACTAAGACAGCGGTTCTGGGAGAATCTTGTTGCTCATCATAAAATAGTTTACTATTTTGTGTCAGAACACCAAGAATCTTTCGTTTGTTGGACCACGGCTCTTGAATAAGCGCCACTTCCAGTCCTTCTTTTTTAAACCTTCGACTCAACACAGCAGAAGCACCTTTTGCGTGATGAAGGTTTACCTGTACGAACTTAATTCCTGCCATAAAAAAAAATTTCATTTACCCACTTTTATTAAGCCTCGGAATTGAGACGTAAGAAAAGTGGCCGATTATCCCGGAGACAAATAAGGTCCACTGCGTCATTGCTCCGTTTAACACAGTAAGGGCAACATACTGTGGAGGGTGCCCTGGTACTCCACAGGCTCCGTTCACGGTTAAGTTTTTATTAGACCCCCCTAACCATTCATTCCTAGGCACGGTACACTTAACACCGAGGGGCGATGCACTCATGCATTTTCGATGCAGCCCTGCGTATTGAAAATCGAATTGGAGTATTTTTGATGTAATAACGTGTATTTTTTGCATTAGTGTATTATTTTGCACTTTTGTGAATAAATTATAATTGATATGTATTGATGCAATTATTGTGCATTTTGCGAATAAACGTGTATTTTTAATCGATTTTTCACACTTTGCATTTAGCACTTGTAAGCTTGTAAACAAACCGAAAACAATATTTATATTCAAGATTTCGATTGCTGCAAAACGACGACTTATTAAATACAATATTTTCACCATTTCTTTAACAAAACCGACAACTGGTCCTGATCCTGATTAAATAACCAGAATAGAGCATGTAAAAGTATCCCTGCGAGTACCTCGTTATTAGTAATGCTTCCGGCTCGGCTTCCGGTATAAGTATCCTGCAGGAAGCAACTGCCGGAATCAGATTTACGTCACTGCTGAGAACCATACTGAAAAGTTTGTTTTTTTTGCGAGAAAGTAGAAAAAAATATTTTATGTTTCCTTCCGGACTTTTTCTGGTATTGCCGAGGACTTCCCACAGAAGTTCTTTCTTAGATTCCTCATGGATGGCCGCAGTATTTAATCCGGGACGTCGGATTGGCCGACCGGTTCTAGGAGTACCCGACGTTGCATGACCTGATTGGCTTGAAAGATGGCTGATATCGAAAACGGCAACTCCTCCAATGTATTTGAGAGCCGATCTTAAGAGTTCCGATCTGAAGACGCTCGGAACGAAGTTTGAAGTGATTCTGATTGAGCCCCCGCTGGGGGAGTACTTTCGCGGGGGAGCTGCTGTTGCGGCCGGAGCTCTACGAAATTTCTGGTCCTGGGAAGAAATTCTTTCGTTGGACATTAGAGAGGTGGCAGCCCATGGTAGTTTCGTCTTTCTGTGGTGTGGTAGTTCCGAGAGTCTGGACATGGGTCGGAACTGTCTTCGTAAATGGGTAGTCCTCGACGGTGCGAGGACATCTGATGGATTCGAACGAACAGCGATTCCCCGGGGAATTTGAAAATCTTCGAACCAAAGGCTGTTTTCCAACGTACGAGGGAACATTGCCTGATGGGCATCAAGGGGACAGCTCGGCGCTTTACGGATGGCTACTTCATTCCAAGCTTCATTCATGACAACGTGGACATCCATCTGATGATCATTTCGGAAGCCTTGATCTGATCAGAGTTCGGAAGCCTTGACAAACAGATCAAGATTTTCCAGGAATCCCTTCTGGAAACTCTCCACGAGTTGCTTTTTTCTCGAATACTTCTTCTCACTTTTGCGGGGATTCCTCCAGGAGTTTCTCATGACTTTCCTCCCCCAGCTCTTCCTGATGTCTCTAGGAATTCCCTCGCGGATTCTTTCAAAAATAGGCTTTATTCTCCTGTTCTTCCTCTAGGATTCCTCCAGAATTTTCCTCTAGAGATCCTTCTGGGACATCCCCTGGAATGCCTTCTGGGGTTTATCCACAAATTCATCCTATTTTTTTCCGGGATGAACATCAGAGGGAACTTCTGTACCAATCCCCCAAGGCATCTTTGTAACAACTCTTGGATGAATTCCCGGATGGAACTCCTAGAGGAACCTGAAAAGGAATTCCTAGAGGAAACTCCAAGAAGAAATTCCTGGAGGAATGGTAGAGGGAATTTATAAAGTTTATGGAGAAACTTAAAAAGGCATTCCTGAGCATCGATTGCTGCTATGGGAATTACTAAATCTTAGTGGGCTAAACTGTCTGTCACAAAATCATCTCATCATTTCTGTATTGCATAAAAAGATCCATTATATTTGCACATAACTACCAAAATTAAACTGAAACATGCTGGAACCGGCTGGAACTGTATTTTTCGTGTACTGGAACAGATTTGCATTTTTTTCGAATTTGCGTATTTTTTCGAATATGGCGTATTTTTTAGTACTGTTGTATTTTTCGCATTTTTTGTGCACTGGAGTATTTTTGCACTTTTATTTTGAATTGGTGTATTTTTTCGAATGTGACGTATTTTTTATGCAGTTTTGCATTTGTTGTGTATTGATGTATTTTTGTGTATTTTTTTCATTCGTGTATTTTCACTGCAGTAACGCAGTACAGTGAATCGCCCCTCGCTTAACACCATGAATTAGGGGTCGCTTGTTTGGTGGACTTTTACCACCGGATTAGGCAATCCGTAGTGATATTCTTAGCCAGTTGAGGTAACTGCTACCGCCACTACACGGCTATCTAGGGTGATCGGGAATAGAAATTAATATTGATGATCAACTTCTTTAGAGCCCGAACAGCCACAGGCTCAAAGGCTGCCCCCCAAGTTTCTAATACTTTTCTGATAAATTTTAATGCAATTTTGATTATTGATGCATAGATACATCTTATCTTGTGTCATCAGAACGGAAAGCATGTTGAAAAATCCTCAAACTGAGAAATACGAATAGAAAATGTGATGGAAAATGTTTGCATCGATTTTTCTCAATGTTTAAGTTCTGGGGATAGGCCCTTTTCAAATGTAACGCGAGATATGTAAATAATTTTTTATAGGGCACCGCACTGTTTTGAATTTGTATAGGATTTTGACGTTTCTTGGCCTTGTTGTTTACAAAATTTCTGTAAGAGTGAAAGAGAAGGAGAGAATTTCATGCAGTGCCCTATTTACACGAAAAAAACTTATCCGAATTCTTTCGACCAGCCATGTACAGCACCTTGCCAAACGCAAACTTTTGCGTTTCTATCTGTCAAAACAGCCATCAAACCAGCGAAAAAGAAGAGGAAAAAAATCTTAAAATCGTAAAGTGGATGAAAGTAGTTTCGTTTGTAAGACGTAAAAATCGTGCAAATTTGATTAAAATATTCCACCGTACTGGAAAAATTATACGCGCAAACGGTGCGCAACGGTCGTGGCTCGCGTTTGACGTGCAAAAAGTGGTGAAACTCGTGAAATAAAGTGCGAAATCGTGCGATTGAAATCCGCAGTCGTTCGAGTCGAATCGAATCGAGTCGTCGTCGTCGTCGAGGAAAGTTTTTACTGGCTGCTGGTGCAACACTCCTCCGCTCGCGTAAAAGTAGCACCAGTGCTCGGAGGCCGCCCCCCGCACAAAAGAAGGAAGACGACGACGTGAAAAATGATTTGAAAGTAGTTTCTGGGTTTTATTTTGTCTCGCTCGACGTTTGTTCGTGCTGCTGGCGAAGATTGGGTTTCCGTGAGAAAAAAATCTAGTGAAAAACAGTGTCTGGGTCGTTCCGACTGTGGGCTGGCAGCGGAGGTTCTGGTTTTTCCTGGAAAGTGTTGCAAAAGTGCTTGAAGAAGTCAATCGTGTTGGCGTAGGAAGAAGAAGTGCTGGCTGAGCGAGACGCGGCACGGGCGGGGGTATTATGAAATGAACCTTCGGCAATGGGGTCGCAAACCTTGGAAATACTGCGACAAGGAGTACTGGCCAGCTTGACCGGCGGGTGGTTCTACGACGTCCATCAGAATGTGTTCTGCAATGCGGTCCACCTGTATATCTGGCTGTTTCTGCTGTTCCTGCCCTTCATCATCTACATGGTAAGTGGCGACGGAGTCGTTTTGTTTAGTTTTCTCATTTTCATGGCTTTGAATGTTCGATCTCCGCTGAAGCACGTCATCATCAACATGGCCATTGGCAAGTGGGAAGCTCTCAAGCAGTCCCCAGAAAGAAAGAGATACAAAGAGGGGCGGAAAACATGTCGCGCAAAAATATGCGTAAGCGCCGTGAGATGCTGCTTTAATCCCGTTATTTCGTTGTCGGATTTCACTTTTCTCACTTTCCGTGTTGGGGCTCGCTCGCTGTTGTCATCTTGAGCTACCCGCTAAAGGGGCTTCCCCAATGTTTCGATGTGTTTGTTGTTATTCAAAAAAAAACTAATGATTAAAGAAAAAATTCGTGAAATTTGAAAATAACAGGTATTCCCAAAAGAACTGCGCGCTGATATTCAGCATTACCTACTATGCTGAGGCTGTAAAATTGTGGTTTCTGTTATTTTTGGGATTTTTCGTAAGGTCACATATCAAATGAATCGAAGTTCGATAATCGGTTTCACAGCTATCCCATACAAATGAATCAGCTTGCTGAATATTCGCCATGTGATAACTGAGTCGGCAGTGGCCAGTCAATGCTTTGACCAGCATGCTGCAATTCTGCTTTGACAGATTTGTTAGATACTTCACCATCCCTAGAGATGACTCAGTGCAATACAATTTTGTTTGACGACATGACTCCAACTATTCCAGTATTGTTTATGATGAGTGGCAGCCCAGATGTCAATCTGAAGCTTTACCCAACACTTGGATACCGGAACAGCTGGTTCAGGGCCAATGAAGTCACGTGAGTTAACTCATCAGCCAATTCCTTTCCAGCGATGAAAGAATGGCCAGGTGCACAGGGTTTGCTGCATTCAGCTCCTCGATTTGAGTTCGACAAGCGATAACTATCTTCGACCTAGAGTTGGCCGAAGCAAGTGAATAGCATCCTGGTTGTCTGAAGAGAAGTATACACCCGATTCTTTGTTGCACGGGTCTGGTTTTCGCTATAACTCAGTCAATTTTCAACCGATTTTCATAAAATTTTGTACACATGTAGGCACAGTTAGTACTATCAGTGAACAAAATTTCATGAGAATCGGTTAAAAAATGACTGAGTTATAGCAAAAACCAGACCCGTGCAAAAAAAGAATCGGGTGTGTTACTTTGCCCATTACGTGCTGCTGAAGTGCTGATTGCACTCGGCACATAAGAGCAAAGATTTCGGCTTGAAAAACGGTGCACTGTCTACCAAGTAAGTAAGACTGATGTAGCCTTAGCTCACGAGAGTAGACACCCAGCACTCTCGACCTTCGAGAAGGGAGCCATCCGTGTAACATACGATGCCGTTTGAAATACTTCTCTCAAGGGGAATGATATTCTGATGTTCACTCTTCCCGGGAAGGGAATTTCGTGGAAAATGTCTTATATGGAAAATTACAAGCAATTGTAAAATCACTTGAAGCAAGGACAACTATGTCCCAATTCACCAAAACTGGAAACAACGAGGTGTGTGTTGATCTGCGGTTCACTGGAGTTTCCTCTAGTAAACCGAGTACCGATAGGCGGCTAGTGTAAGAAAGTGTGTAGTGGGGCAACGGCAAATAGAACTTCGAGCGCTGCCGTGAGAGTTTTTTTATCTGCATTAACGAAATTTTTAGCCCTAGGCTAGTTCATCTCGGGACCCACGCTTAACTTCCCTTCCGAAGGAAGAACTCACATTTTGGCGAGTTTGTCGGGAGTGGCATTCGATCCCAGGTCCTCGGCGTGATAGTAAAGTTAGTGTTCTAACCATCACACCAGATCCGCCGTGGGAGTTGGAGAGAACGCTCCAGACATCGCCATTAAGCACATCCTTTGGAGATGACCTAATTTTGATTGAACCGTTCTCACTTCGCATTACTTCGTCCTTTTGCCACCACACAAGACATCCATAGGTCGACAACAGTTGTGTAAATCCATTTGTTCAATTCAATTCAATTCAATTTATTTTTCTGTAGTCAATAACACTATTTTAAAGAAAGAACTTAACATTAACAAATTCAGAGATTTGGATAACCTTACAACTGAGAACAATAGGACAGATCGGTGAAGTACTAGATTTGTAGTAATGAGCTGAATTTTAGTATGGTGAGAAGGTCAATTCTCCGTTTCTGCAATGAAATGGTGCAAAAAGCGTGGGTATTATGATTCCTTGCCTAAATTGATGCTGTTTGAGCAAAACTTTGGGCAACAGTATTGTTGTTTTCTCCATTTCTTGCCACATAAACAACATAGATGTCCAAAGTTTTACTCAAACAGCATCAAATTAGGCAAGGAATCATAATACCCACACTTTTTGCACCATTTCATTGCAGAAACGGATAATTGACCTTCTCACCATACAAAAATTCAGCTCATTACTACAAATCTAGTACTACACCGAATGTGCCCCATTGTATGTCATTAAGCCAAATATTTGCCATTAAAGTCCGACATTTACCCAAGGTTGCTATGATTTACGTTGTGTGGTTATTTGTTGGCCTTGTTTAGCCAAATATTTGTCACGTTTAATGGGACTATATTATATTTTTTTCCAAATCTAGTAGACTGTCACTTAAAAACCATAGAGAGATAAAGTGATAAGTCTTGCGTTAAAATTTGATTGCTTGAAGAAAAAATTGCTCTAATTATGTGAAATTTGTATTTTTCAGGTGTTAGAAATAACAGTACTTATACCTTAAAACTATGAAAATCCCGGGATTTAATTGTACATATTGGCATTAATTACTCAACAAACATTACCAAAATCTATTCACAAAAACAAGTCAAATATTGGTTAAAGATATTGTTGAAAATATGTGTTTGAAGAACAGAAGGAAAATCTCAGCCTATCTTGATGCATGGGAAATTCCAGTGGCGTCTCGTAACCTCACTTTTCACCTATTCAACGACTCTAAAACTTGAATTTGCGAAGACTTCTGGATCAGAATCAAAAAGAAAATGTACGGAAACAACAATTCTCGTCATTTTCTACAAATTACAAGCTAATTTGATAACAAAATTCAAGAATTTACGTTCGTTGAACAGGTAGATTTGAGGTTAGGGAATCGCCACTGGGAAATTCCTTACTTGAATCGGCCTGTGGAGTTTAGTATTTCACTGGGATGGAATCACCCCTCACGTGCAGCACACACAACTAACCCAGGCTGACGTCGGTTCGCAAGTGGCAAGAGTGAACGCGGTTGGGTGACGCCTGGAGTTGTTGCTACGCAAGCAGGGATGCTAACATTGTCCGCTTGACAGTTCGCATCACATTCAAATGCGCTATATCGCCTGCTGTGATCAATCTCCTTTCCAAAGCTTTATGCAGTACATCTTATATCTCACATCCTCCTTCTACTCTAAAGAAGTTTTACACATTTTTAACAAAAAAAAATTAATTTCCGTATCTCAATTTGGAGTGTTTACTTACAACGATTTAACATATTGCGGAGATTCCACCTGTTTAGACTCCTGCGCGAAAATTAGTTGCGTGGGCCCACAGATATAAAACCAGACCACGTCCTGGTGAATATTTTACGCTGTGTTGCTAGGTACACATTTGGTGATGATTTTGCATTGTAAGCAAACATTTATAACGCACCTACGCTGAAAATGAGCCTAATCATTTGCGTCGGAATCTATAAATCATCACAACGAGCAAAAAGTTACTGTTATATTACATCATCGCATACGTTGTAATTGCTGCCATGAAGCTACCGAATACAGTTTCATTGTGAGGTACCATTCTGACTATGTTGCTGCTACTTTTTTCAAAATAGATCGAACATTTTAGTGCTTAATTGTGGGAATGATATTTTCCGACGAGCAATAGGAGCTTGCACAGTGACGTCATCATCATCTCTCTATCTCTTTCTCTCGTTCAGGGTCGCTCGATACAGCCGTCCTTGCTCGCGAAATAATTTTGAGGGCAATGCTTACAAATTGTATCTCATTTCGTTAGTTATATTGGTAATGCAAGCCTCTATACTTGTAGTATTTAAAAGAAATTACCGGTTTGGTACTGGGTGATCCAGAAAAAAAACATCTTGTTCTTTGAGTCTTTATTTAATCTTATACCCAAATTTATCCCATTGCACCGTCGTTTAAATTCGAGATATCTGATAAAATACATTATAGATAAAGTTAATTGCCTTGCCATTCATTGAAACACTAGTCACAGAAAACAAACTGCATTAACATAATCCTTCTTCTGGCCAGCCAACATTGACGACACTCCTTGATAAATAATATATTGTAACCATTCGATACCACATTTGCACGAATCAAAACTACGTGATTTTTCTAATATTTTGTTTTTGCGTACATTGCCGATGTTTATCTACCATGACAAACAACACGATGCAAACTTCCAATCCGAGATTTGCGCGAAGCAAAACAACGGGATCTTTCTAACCTAGCTTTTCGTAAGCGGACATTGCCGGGAGTCTTCCTCCACGACAAACAACGCGCTGTAAGCTTCCGATCCGACATTTGCACGATGCAAAACAACGGGATCTTTCTAACCTAGCTTTTCGTAAGCGGACATTGTCGGGGGTCTTCCTCCACGACAAACAACACGCTGTAAGCTTCCGATCCGACATTTGCACGATGCAAAACAACGGGATCTTTCTAACCTAGCTTTCCGTAAGCGGACATTGCCGGAAGTCTTCCTCCACGACAAACAACACGCTGTAAGCTTCCGATCCGACATTTGCACGATGTAAAACAACGGGATCTTTCTTATCTAGCTTTTCGTAAGCGGACATTGCCGGGAGTCTTCCTCCACGACAAACAACACGCTGTAAGCTTCCGATCCGACATTTGCACGATGCAAAACAACGGGATCTTTCTAACCAAGCTTTTCGTAAGCGGACATTGCCGGGAGTTTTCCTCCACGACAAACAACACGCTGTAAGCTTCCGATCCGACATTTGCACGATGCGAAACAACGGGATCTTTCTTAACTAGCTTTTCGTAAGCGGACATTGCCGGGAGTCTTCCTCCACGACAAACAACACGCTGTAAGCACAAAACAAAACAATTCGATCACTATAGCGCTGCTGGAATTTGTTCTTTTGTTGCACTCTTTCCCGTCAATAATTGCCCATGCACAAATAGTTTTCCGCAGGCATGCTCCAGCGGGAGCTACGTCCCCGAAAAATATCACACCGAACTTCCACTTTTCACATATGGGTTTTGTGTTTCCCTCACTTGTTCACTAATGCATGCACATTGAAGGGTGATTCCTCCCAGCAAAAATATAGGTTCCATTTCCTCAATTAAACGAAAAAACTGGCAGGAATTCGCCAATGTGGAGTTTAGTATTTCACTGGGATGGAATCACCCCTCACGTGCAGCCAGTGGTGGAAATTAATCGCGAACGTGTGCTTACGCGCTACAAAAAAATGCCATCGCATCGCAAACCTTTGCTGTGCGATGGTGTTCGTACGTATGTGGCACACGATCGTACGACACGAACGCCAACGAGTGCATCGCATCTTTTGCAAGCGCGATGCTTTTTTATTTTAGAGGTTCGCGGCCGATATTTCTGTAATGAAATCAAATTTTGGTAATCTTTTTCGTCGATATCATTTATTGGAATGGTACCTGACCAGTATAATCAAAAAACACTCAACTTATTACCTTTAAGTGTACAAAAAATGGCAACAAACCAAGTGTTCTACATTGTGATCCTTCTGGCGAACCAACTGCGATTCTGCTCGTTCGACATTTGTTTTGTGTTGGTTCATCGATCCGGGAAATCGTGAACCGTTCTCTCTTTTTGTGTTCGCGAACGCGTGAGCAAAGATTGTGTTTGATGCGAACCAAAAAACACGTCAAGCGCATGATGCTTTCCACCACTGCGTGCAGCACACACAACTTACCCAGGCTGACGTCGGTTCGCAAGTGGCAAGAGTGAACGCGGTTGGGTGACGCCTGGAGTTGTTGCTACGCAAGCAGGGATGCTAACATTGTCCGCTTGACAGTTCGCATCACATTCAAATGCGCTATATCGCCTGCTGTGATCAATCTCCTTTCCACAGCTTTATGCAGTACATCTTATATCTCACACGGCCGAGAAACTGGTTTTCCTCGATCGCAGTATGCAGTTGCAAAGAAATGACAATTCAAATGGCAATCACCGTAGAAACGTAGAAAGTTTCTGCCAGGAATCGGTCAAGAATTGCCTTGTCCGATTCCTTTTGAACATGAAACTGGGCTTAAGTATGAAGTGTTAGGGTCGATTTCTTCACCTCGGCTTAACCGGTAAGCCAGGCTTACCAATATAGTTAAACCTGGTTTAACGCTTAAGCCAGGGTGAAGAAATCGGCCCTGTGATATTAATTAAAATAATATACATCCCGGGAAACTAAAATAATGATCCCGGGATTCGGGAAATTTCGAAATTACCTGAATCCCGAGAATCCTTGTCCCGGGACATCCCGAGATGGACACACAAAAATCGACCAGTCTTTAGCTGTTAGTACACAGGGTCAAATATTTGTCCGAAAAGAAACCAATGCTCAAATATCTTGTTTGACTCGATCGAATTTTCATTAGTGCCAAATTGATGTTGTTTCTTGAGTTCTTTCCTTGTCAAATATTTGACCCTGTGTACTACTGGCTTTTGACTTTGGAATACCTTGGGGTCTGGTTTGATTCAAAAGGCACTTGACGTACTCAAACCATGTATTTGGTACAACAATGTCAACAACGGATCAATTTTCTACGCACAATTACTGGTGGTGTGCTCACCCGGAAGATCTCATAAAACTATACAAAAGGACTATTCTCTCTGTTATTGAGTATGGCTCTTTCTGCTTCCACTCAGTAGCAAACTGCCACATAATAAAGTTGGAACGAGTTCAATACCATTGTTTGCGTATTGCCCTCGGCTGTATGCACTCAATGGATAATGCGAGCCTAGAGGTCTTGGCAGGCGTAAAACCTCTCCAGATCCGCTTCTGGGAGCTATCACTAAGGTTACTTTTCAAGTGTGGAGTGTGCAACACACTTGTTAATGAAAGTTTCAAAGAAATGCTCAGACTAAACATTCAGTAGAAATTCATGAGAACCTATCTTTTCTACATGTCATCTGACATAAACCTCCCAGATTATAATTAATTAATCCTCCTCATGTGCACTTTACCAATGACAGTTCATTTGTTAAATATGATCTTTCCATGAAACAAACTATTCATGGAATACCCGATCAACTCCATTGTATGTACTAAATTGTACGAAAATTAAAAAAAAGGGTGCTTAAAAAATTTGCACAGTTGATATGGGGGCAAAATGGAACTCCATAAGTATACAGGAATGAGAGTTTTCTCTTTTTTTATATATTTCCCATATAATCATGTCCCAGGCTAGTATACATCCTTACCTCAAGCCAGCGACAACCCGGATTGGATCGGACAAGACACCGTTGTGCAGTAATCTGCACGAAAAAGCCCTATTCTGTGCTTGAATGAGCACCGAATAGCGCTGACGGGCTACGGCTTTGGCTCCTCGTATTTTCGCTCTATCGTGGCTTAATCCTCTACTTCCCATGGTTGCTCTAGAGCACCATCGATTTTTGACGAACTCGAGACGAATGGAAGTAGATGAACTTGATGCAATAGTTTTAAAAATATGATTGTAATTACATAAGATAAACTTAACTGTCAACTATTTATTGTTTATCAATAGTGGAACTATTGATAAACAATAAAAAAACTATTGATTTACAACTTAAAACTTTTTCGTTGATTTCGAGAAAATTGGCAAATATCAAACAACTTTTTTTGTTCAAGTACTTTTTTCGGGAACGCTTTCTTGATATAGAAAAAGTCGTTCAAAGTCGTGGGAGGGAAAGGGTTAAGCGTGCCTCTGGAGCCGACCTTATGAGCGTTGCGTTGCGTTGCGTGGTAACGGAGTAATTCGTAGATTGCATACTGAAAGTTGTCATGTTAAAACTTTAATACCCCTTTTCTAATTGCTTATGGAATGCTATTTGGGAAGGAACAGCTATCCAACTAGAGGTTGAAGTAAAAAAAGACATGAGAACTTCCATTGCCGGCCACGCCCATCTTCTCCGTTACGAGGATAGGAAAGGATGTGATGATATGACACCTACTTTACAAGAGGTCAGCGACTCACCGACACTCCCATAGGTGTCAAGGAGTTGGATATTTGGAATGGGATGATTTGGGAATCACTATAAGCGAGTGATGCGACAAGATTGTATTGTAAGTGTATTTGAGTTAATCATGTAGTTGTGTTGGAGTGAGTGAAAGTGTTTTAGTATATTAAACACCAACGTTGGGAGTGACATAGCTAAGAAATTTTGTCACTCCATGGGCCTTTTTGAGTCCGGGATGGGGCACAGGCTTTTACACTGTGTCCTGGCTAACAAGCCTAGGCTTAAGCGCCATTGATCGCTCTCTGAAACGATAAGAAACACGTTATGTGGATGGGAAGGGATAGTAGGGAAGGGATAGCTATTTATCGAAGTGCCAGCGACTCACCGACGCCCTCGAAAATAGAGAGGAAATAGGATTTTGGTACAGGAATGGTCAGGAATACAGTATTATTTTAACAATGCATGTAATTAAGAAAAGGGCCTAACTGCCTTTTGCAAACACACACGTCTCCGCCTCTGCAGGGCTCACCCGCATCCACCCACCACACACGTCAACACACCTAACAGATAACTTACTCTCTCTGATAGTTGTTCTAACATGCGTAGGCGGACGCAGATAGGCCTCACATAGAAAGAAACGCGCCTCAAAAGCAGACAGGCCTCTTTCAGATATTAGGCCGAAACTCCAAACCAACCGACAATAGTCCCTGAACAAGGCATATCTTACCGCGTATCGCGCTACATCGAAAAAGTGTCCGCAACATAAATTTCGCCCAGATGGTCCCGCTACCCTAGCGCTCCACATCACACATAAAAGTTAAAGTTGTCGGGACCCTATTATAATGAACGGTTCCACCGGCGAACTAAATCCACCCAGCACGAAAACTCCGACATCTCAGCAGGGCCACCCCCAATAAGAAAATCAAGATTCTGGTTAGAAACTGCCCCACTTTTGCACTAAAACCGCAAACCGAATGAACTCAGTTCACCGCTGCGCTGTATGGATTCATCCACCGGTGAACCAAACTTACTCGGTCCTAGAATTCCGACACTAGAGCGGGCCATCTCCAATTAAAATCGTCCAATTGTGTTTGGAAATAACCCCGCTCCACCAGTATCAAAACTCCCGGGCAGAGCGAATTCCGTTCATCACCGATAAGTTCATAAGTCCATCAACAGAATCAAAACCACCTTGCCCTCACCACATCCTAACACATACCCATATCGTTGTCCCTACTGGGTATCATCTCGTTGTCTTCAGGTTCCATCCCAGTCGCGGTATGTAGTAATATGGAAACCTCTTAGATGATGCTAGTAAGACAGTTCGGTAACTCTCTCTCCCCCGTCCCACCGCTGAAGGTTAAACACACGGATTTGTTAGAGCCAAGCCGATCTAGTCCCAGCAACCATGCTGGAAAATTCCAACCTCTACCAAATCAAATACAAATCGAAAATCACTGTCAATTCAAAAAGCAGTACCCCAGCATATGTCGCTTAAAAATACATCTTCCCAAATCCCAACCAAGTTAGAACATGCTCACCGGATTTTTAGGTAGCCTCCTGTAGTTTCTTTCTCCTCTCTGTAATAGGAACTGCTGTTGCATTATATATATTATCCGATGTCCGGTAGAACCTCCTAACAAACACATAAGTCGAACAGCCGGACCATTCTCAAGCACGCACGTTTAATCAATGTTCGGTTTCCGAACATTTTTGATCAACTTAAGCACAATCTTCTACCAATTCACAAATCGCCTCTGGAGCCGACCTTATGAGCGCATTCAAACTATTCTCGCCGGTTGCGATGGAGGCGTTCCTGATGGCTCTCCATTGATCTTCTACGCTTTCACCTTCCGGAATATCCGCAGCACGAAGAACCTTTTTACCACAGCGTCTTCCAGCCGGCGTGTATTGAGCTAGCACCCGATTTTCGCTTTCTGTCGGTAGATCGTAGCAATGCGCAGACGGATCTCGCCGATTAGGAGATGATGGTCGGAAGCAGAGTTGGCGCTAGGTTTGTTCCGCACGTCAAAAAGGCTTCGTCTTTATTTTTCACTGGGAAATCCATGTCATTTTGTGCACTGGTGGATGGGGAAAGAGCGATGTCATTGTTGCTACAAAACTCTACAAACAGCTCTCCGTTCTCACACATTTCTCCGGTCCCATAATGTGTCCGAGTTGTCAGAACCACCATTCGCGTTGAAGTCACTCATGATGATATTTATATCACCTTCGGAATCTTGTCCTTGACAGCATTCAATTGGCTGGCTCTCTTTGTCTTGCATTTCGGCAGCATCGGTTGGCGTGTAACGTTAGATCATGGTGCTCTGAATCTAGCTACAATTATCCTCTCATTAATAGATTTCCACTCTATGAACGCTGCGTGGGCGTGAGCGCTGAGCAGGAAACCAACTACACGGTGGCGAGGAGCGTGTTCGCCTCGTAGGCCAGAGTATTGCAGAATTTGACCCGACGCCAATCTGTGTTCTCCAAAGTTCGGCCAACGGACTTCGCTCAGTCCTAGGATCTCAAGCTTCATATGGCATGCCTCATTCCGTAGTTGTGCCTGTTTACCCTGCTGGGCTAGGGTCTATATACTCCAAGTTCCAGTTCTTGTCCGTTGTTTCGCGCTGAAAGTCGTTGCCGTTGAATCAGTTCGTAATCTTTCATTTTCGGTTTCCGTTAAAACCGTTACATTTTTGGGTTTCGCGAATGGTAGGTTATTGGTCTAAGGTCCCAAATCCACCGTGGTGGGGCTGCCACCGTCGGTATAGCATCAGATGGAGAAGCTTTTCAAACTCAGCAACTGGATGCCAGAACAGACGCTGTTTGAGCCGCACCTCCTTAGTGAACTGAACAGCGGTATTTGTAATCGGTTCACCCGTGGAAGCATGAGGTAGGAACTTGTGAGGACCAGAGCTATGTTGGACGCTCTTCTTATCGACTCACCGTTTTGCAGCCAGATAGTATTCAACAATTTACTAACAGGAGCCAAAGGGCTCGGCTTAACGCATGCGAGTCCCTAAATGTCGAATATTTTTAAATAGAATAATGAATAAAAACTGGGGTCTCCAGTTAGCCAAGTGGTTAAGGCTATGGATTACCAATCCGGAGACGGCGGGTTCGATTCCTGTTCCGGTCGGGATAATTTTGTCGACTTCCTGGGCATAGAGTATCATTGTACTTGCCTCACAATATATGAACTCATGCATTGGCAGGCAAAGAAAGCCCTTTAATTAATAACTGTGGAAGTGCTCAAAGAACACTAAGTTGAAGCAAGGTAGGCCAAGTCCCAGTGCGGACGTCGAGCCATAAAGAAGAAGAATAAGAAGAATGAATAAAAACAGGAGTCGAAGGGCTCGGCATTGTGCATGCTGGACACTGTATAGGATATAACATCCTTCATCCTACGGGATGAAGGACCCATAAAAGGTTAAAATCCCTGTTAATAAACAAACAACAACTGATGGGATCCACAGGGTTCAGCAAAAGCCTCCTCTCCTCTCCTCTTCTTGGCGTAACATCCTCACTGGGACAAAGCCTGCTTCTCAGCTTAGTGTTCTATGAGCACTTCCACAGTTTTTAACTGAGAGCTTCCTCTGCCAATGACCATTTTGCATGTGTATATCGTGTGGCAGGCACGAAGATACTCTATGCCCAAGGAAGTCAAGGAAATTTCCTTTACGAAAAGATCCTGGACCGACCGGGAATCGAACCCGTCATCCTCAGCATGGTCATGCTGAATACCCGTGCGCTTACCGCCTCGGCTATATGGGTTCAGCAAAAGCATAGGTTTAAAAAAGTGTGGAAGTGATGCACATCATTTAACACCTCTCCTCCGATGTAATACTGCATGGTGGTGCCGGAGGCGAATTATAGGTGATCAGTGAACTAGGAGAGTATTTTTAGTGGGTATGCGCACAACGAATCCCCCAAAACTTCTTTAGAAGATTTTTTGAACTCCTGGATGCAAAAGAAACAGACAGTCAACAGGTAGCTTAAATTACACTAACTATCTTAAAAGTTTTTCAAAACAAGTAAAGACGAGCTAATTCTTTCAATTCTCGTTCTCATAGGTTTATCTCGTCCGTGACTTACTTGAAGGGAAGGTAAACACATTCTCAGAATAAGTAACAACAATTAGATTTTCCAATAATGGTTACATTGCCGAACGCAATTGATCTAGAAACAGCAGCGTGTAATTGATCAATCGTTTTATCGAATAGGTATGGTAAATTCAGCGTCCCTTAAGGATCGGTCATTCGTGTTGTAGCTGAAGGTCTAGTCGGCAAGAACAATGGTATAACAAACTCATTTTTATCAAGTTCAGAGTTTGTAACATTACAATGTGCTATCCGGTAGACGTATCGCTCAGCGGAGGGGAACAGCGCTTATAGGCAAATGCAGCAGAAGATGCGTTGATATCTAGATTGAGTTTAAATAAGGGCGAAAGTAACATGAGAGAGTTCTCTTCATCGACTCTCTCTTCTTCAAATTAAAGTGAGAGATATTATAACAGAATAAAACGAAAATGTTTTTGTATGGATCGTAACTCTACACTTGATTTTCCTTTCTCCTCTAGCTTATTAGAAAAAGCTGTTATTGTCTCTTATAGTTGAGAACCTGTGTACTAATAGAATCAATTTCCGAATGCTTTAAATCACTGCGTATGATTCATCAAATTAATGGTTTACATTAACCGGCAAACACAACACAAGAATAATAACCCATATCGCTTTCTAGGAAGCATAACCTGCTAGCGCTGCCTGGCGAAACGGCTTAGTTAGAAAGCACCCAATGCAATGCAATACCACTTATTGAATATTATTACGAACGAGTCTCGTCTCGTCCGTCAACGTCAACAACTACCTACCTTCCTCCGACTAATGTGCAGCGCCACCACGCTCACACACATCACATCCACCGCAACTTGGTAGGTGACTAGGTGGTACGTGTGCAATGAAAACAACGACAGTGGGACGGTGGGATTTCTCAGGCCTTCGCAATTATTTAACCACGAATAAAGACAACTTTCTGCTTCGACGCATTTATAGTTGCAGTTCGACTCAGCTGTTAAGTCGTTGATGATCAAATGTTAGTAGAATGGAAAATCAAGATTAGAGATCCTAGTGAAGATGATGCTTTTGTCGCATTATTCAACTTTTTCATCGTCTTTCTTGCATTACTTCAAATCTGCAGTACATTTGTGGCGTTATACTTAATTACTAATTTGTTTTATTCAATAAAACTTATATTTTCAACTAGAATTTTCGAGTCGCATCCAACCATTTTTACACATATAGGGTGGGGCGGGGCAAGATGGGTCGCCTAAGGATGGATCACCATAACTTTGTAAATACAAATCGTATTGGTTT